>NC_046284.1:35812447-35992261 GCF_004115265.2 Rhinolophus ferrumequinum | reverse complement strand
TTTTCAGATTTTGAGATACCTCCATACTGTTTTCCATAGCGGCTGCACCAGTCTGCAATCCCACCAACAGTGCACAAGTGTTCCCTTTTCTCCACATCCGCGCCAGCACTTGTTGTTTGTTGATTTATTGATGATAGCCATTCTGACTGGGGTGAGGTGGTATCTCATTGTGGTTTTTATTTGCATTTCTCTGATGGTTAGCGAGGTTGAGCATTTCTTCATATGTCTGTTTGCCATCTGTATGTCCTTTTCAGAAAAATGTCTCTTCAAGTCCTCTGCCCATTTTTTAATTGGATCGTTTGTTTTTTTGGAGTTGGGTTGAGTAAGTTTTCCATAGATTTGTGATATTAATCCCTTATCAGATATATCACTGGCAAATATCTTTTCCCATTCAGTAGGATCCCTTCTTGTTTTATTGATGGTTTCCTTTGCTGTGAAAAAACTTTTTAGTTTGATATAATCCCACATGTTTATTCTTTCTCTTAGTTCGCTCGCGCGAGGGTGTATATCAGTAAAAATCTTACTCCGGGTAATGTCTGAGAAGTTTCTTCCTATATTTTCTTCTAGGTATTTTATGGTTTCAGACCTTACATTTAAGTCTTTAAGCCATTTTGAATTTATTTTTGTATATGGTGTAAGGAGGTGGTCCAACTTCATTTTTTTGCATGTGTCTGTCCAGGTTTCCCAGCACCATTTATTGAATAGACTGTCATTACTCCATCGTACATTCTTGCTTCCATTGTCGTAGATTAAATGGCCATATAGGCGTGGATTTATTTCTGGACTCTCTATTCTGTTCCATTGATCTATGTGTCTGTTTTTATGCCAGTACCATGCTGTTTTGATTACTGTAGCCTTGTAGTATAATTTGAAGTCAGGTATTGTTATACCTCCCACTTTGTTCTTATTTCTCAAGATTGCCTTTGCTATTCGGGGTCTTTTATGGTCCCATATAAATTTTAGGATTATATGTTCTATTTCTGTGAAAAACGACGTTGGCAGTTTGATAGGAATTGCATTGAATATGTATATTACCTTAGGCAGTATGGACATTTTAACTATATTAATTCTTCCTATCCATGAACATGATATGTGTTTCCATCTATTTATATCTTCCTTCATTCCTTTCATCAGTGTCTTATAATTTTCTGAGTATAGATCTTTTACTTCTTTGGTTAAATTTATTCCCAGGTATTTTATAGTCTTTGGAGCGATTGTAAATGGGATTGTTTTTTTAATTTCTCCTTCTGATGTTTTATTATTGGTATATACAAATGCAACTGATTTCTGAATATTGATTTTGTATCCTGCCACTTTACTAAATCATCTATCAGCTCTAATAGCTTCTTGGTGGAGTCTTTAGGGTTCTCTATATATAGTATCATATCATCTGCATACAATGATAACTTTACTTCCTCCTTACCAATCTGGATGCCTTTTATTTCTTTTTCTTGTCTGATTGCTGTGGCAAGAACTTCCAGAACTATGTTGAATAGAAGCGGAGATAATGGGCATCCTTGCCTTGTTCCTGATCTTAGGGGGAATGGTTTTAGCTTTTCCCCATTGAGTATGATGTTAGCTGTGGGTTTGTCATATATGGCCTTTATTATGTTGAGATAAGATCCCTCTATTCCCACTTTCTTAAGGGTTTTTATCATAAATGGCTGTTGGATTTTATCAAATGCTTTTTCTGCATCTATTGATATGATCATGTGATTTTTATTTTTCATTTTGTTAATGTGGTGTATCACATTAATAGATTTGCGGATGTTGAACCACCCCTGCATACCAGGGATGAATCCCACTTGATCGTGGTGAATGATCTTTTTAATGTATTGCTGAATTCTGTTTGCTAATATTTTGTTGAGGATTTTTGCATCTATGTTCATTAAAGATATCGGCCTGTAGTTTTCTTTTTTTGTGGTGTCTTTGTCTAATATTGGGATCAGGGTGATAGTGGCTTCGTAAAAAGTGTTTGGGAGTCTTCCCTCCTTCTGGATTTTTTGGAAGAGCTTGAGGAGAATTGGTGATAATTCTTTTTTGAACGCTTTGTAAAATTCACCTGTAAAGCCATTTGGTCCAGGGCTTTTGTTTGTTGGGAGACTGTTGATTACTGATTCAATTTCCGTGGTGGTAATCAGTCTATTCAGGTTTTCTGTTTCTTCTTGAGTTAGCCTTGGAAGGTTGTACGCCTCTAGAAAATTGTCCATTTCTTCCAAATTGTCAAATTTGTTGGCATATAGTTGCTCATAGTAACTTCTTAAAACTCTTTGTATTTCTGCAGTGTCCGTTGTCACTTCTCCTCTTTCGTTTCTGATTTTATTAATTTGGGTCCTCTCTCTCTTTTTTTTAATGAGTCTGGCTAATGGTTTGTCGATTTTGTTTATCTTCTCTAAGAACCACCTCTTGGATTCATTGATCTTTTGTATTGTTTTTCTGGTTTCTATTTCATTTATTTCTGCTCTGATCTTTATTATCTCCTTCCTTGTGTTCCCTTTGGGCTTATTTTGCTGTTCTTTTTCCAGATCCCTTAAATGTGAAGATAAACTGTTGATTAGTGATGTTTCTTGTTTCTTTAGGTAGGCCTGCAAAGCTATGAATTTCCCTCTTAGGACTGCTTTCGCGGCATCCCATAGATTTTGGGTCGTCGTGTTTTCATTTTCATTTATCTCGAAATATCTTTTGATTTCTTCCTTGATCTCCTGCTTGACCCATTCATTATTTAGTAATAAGTTATTCAGCCTCCATGAATTGGTGTGTCTTCCCGTTTTTTTCCTGTAGTTCATTTCTAATTTCATAGCATTGTGATCAGAGAAGACAATTGGTATGATTTCAATTTTCTTAAATTTATCAAGACTTGTTTTGTGGCCTAACATATGATCTATCTTGGAAAATGTTCCATGTGCGCTTGAGAAGAAGGTGTATTTTGCAGCATTGGGGTGAAATGTTCTGAAAATATCGATTAAATCCAAGTGGTCCAATGTATCATTTAAGGCTGTTGTTTCCATATTGATTTTCTGTCTGGAAGACCTGTCCCTTGTGGTCAGAGGTGTGTTGAAGTCCCCGACTATAATAGTGTTACTGTTGATCTCTGCCTTTATGTCAGTCAGTAACTGTTTTATATATTTAGGTGCTCCTATGTTGGGTGCATAGATGTTTACTAGGGTTATGTCCTCTTGTCGGATCGATCCCTTTATTATTATATAGTGCCCATCTTTATCTTTTAGTATGTTCTTCATTTTAAAGTCTATTTTGTCAGAAATAAGTATTGCAACTCCAGCTTTTTTCTCGTTTCCATTTGCATGAAATATCTTACTCCAACCCTTCATTTTCAGGCTGTGTGTGTCTTTTGTTCTGAGGTGAGTCTCTTGTATACAGCATATACAAGGGTCTTGCTGTCTTTTCCAGTCAGCCACCCTATGTCTTTTGATTGGAGCATTTAATCCATTTACATTTAAAGTGATTATTGATAGGTACATAGATATTGCCATTTTTAAATTTGTAGTTAGGTTGTTTTGATCTTTCTTCTATTTACAGAAGACCTTTTAGTATTTCTTGCAATGCTGGCTTGGTGGTAATAAATTCCTTTAGCTTATTTTTTTCTGGAAAGCTCTTTATCTCTCCATCAACTTTAAATGATAGCCTTGCTGGATAAAGCAATCTAGGTTGTAGGCCTTTGTTTTCCATCACTTTATGTATCTCCTGCCACTCCCTCCTGGCCTTCAATGTTTCTGTAGAAAAATCATTTGATAGTCTTATGGGATTTCCCTTGGATGTAACCCTCCGTCTTTCTCTTGGTGCTTTTAGGATTCTCTCTTTGTCTTTAAGCTTTGCCATTTTAACTATAATGTGTCTTGGTGTGGACCTGTTTGGGTTAATCCTGGTTGGAACTCTCTGCACTTCCTGGACTTGTATGTTGGTTTCCTTCATCAGGTTGGGGAAGTTTTCAGACATTATTACTTCAAATATGTTCTCAATCCCTTGCTTGCTCTCTTCACCTTCTGGTATTCCTATGATGCGCATGTTGTTGCGCTTGATGTTATCCCAGAGGTCTCTTAGGCCAACTTCATTGTTTTTTATTCTTTTTTCTTTTTGTTGTTCCGTTTGGGTGATCTCTGCTACCTTGTCTTCTAAGTCGCTGATTCGATCCTCTGCTTCATCTAGCCTGCTGGTAATTCCTTCAAGTGAGTTCTTAATTTCGGTAATTGTGTTCTTTAGTTCCAACTGGTTTTTCGTTATGATTTCTACATCCTTCTTTATGTTTTCTCTAAGCTCGTTTGTTATGATTTCTACATCCTTCTTTATGTCTTCTCTAAGCTCCTTAAACATTCTTATCACCAGTGTTCTGAACTCTGTCTCTGAGAGGTTGGTTACGTCTGCTTCATTTGGTTCCAGTTGTGGAAGCTTCTTCTGTTCTTTTATTTGGGACGTGTATCTTTGTTTCCCCATTCTGGCTGACTGTGTTTATTTTGATATATTAGGTAGATCCCCTAGAGTTCTTAGTTCTTGCTAGGTTATCTTGTGTAGTATGTGTCCTTTATATTTGACTCGCACCACGTCGTCCTCCTCTGTGTGTGCTCCAAAGGTGAGTCTTGTGTTGTGTACACTGTCCCGTTCAAGAAGATGTTTAATTGCTTCCCGCTAATGAGCAGGTGGGGTCAACTCCTGGGCTGACCTGCCGTGAGACTTGGCTCTGCCCCCCGCAGGGCACTCTGCTGCGTGAGGGTTGACCACCCCAATGTGATTTGGCCTCTATGGGCTCCAGAGCCTGCCGAGAACCCCCTCTAGTTGTGTGACCTGCAGGTCAAACCCGGCTGCACTCCGATTTGGTCTGGAGTTGGCCCCCAGATATGCCGAATCCCGTGCCACCCAAGCTGGGCCCCGGCAGGGAAGTCCCAGAACAAGGCAAATCACCAAGCACAGCAGCAACGACAACAGCAAAGAGGAAAGAAAAAAAAAAAAAAAAACAGCCGATAACCCCCGCTCGACACAGGCAAAGATATCAAAGATACAAGACAAAGCAAAACAAAACCAAGCAAAGCAAAACAAAGCAAAACAAAAAGCAGCGACCGTCTCGGCCTGAGCCTATCAAGCAATGACCAGGTTGTCCTCTGCTGTACCAAAGAGCCCCCTGCTTATTGCGCAGGCAGAGCCGGTCACCTGGTGCTCAGAGAGACTTTGGGACTGCAGACTTAAAAGCGTGGGCCTGAGGGGTCTGGATGATAGTCTCCACAAAGTCAGTGCAGCTTCTGCCCTTGTCCGCACGTATGCACACCGAGAGGAGCACCACCAGTCCTTTGTCCAGAGCTCGTGAGTCCTAGGGCACTCCTTCAGTGTGTGTGTATGGGTGCGGGCGGGAGATTTCTGATCTGCTGACCGTGCCTCACAAGCTGGGCCCCGGCAGGGCAGTTTCAGAACAAAGCAAATCACCAAGCACAACAACAACAACAACAACAAAGAAAAATATCAAATACGTTCACATGCAAAACCACCTGATAACCCCACTCGACAGAGGCAAAGATATCAAAGATATAAAGACAAAGCAAAACAAGACAAAACAAAGCAATACAAAAAGCAGCGACAGTCTCGGCCTAAGCCCACCAAGCAATGTCCAGGTTGTTCTCTGCTGTACCAAGGAGCCCCCTGCTTATTGCGCAGGCAGAGCCGGTCACCTGGTGCCCAGAGAGACTTTGGGACTGCAGACTTAAAAGCGTGGGCCTGAGGGGTCTGGATGATAGTTTTTACAATATCAGTGCAGTTTCTGCCCTTGCCTGCACAAATGCACACTGAGAGTGGCACCACCAGATATGTGACCAAAACTCTTGAGTCTTAAGGCACCTCTTCAGTGTGTGTGTGTGAGTGCGGGCAGGAGATTTCTGATCTGCTGAAAGCCCAGAGCTGCGCCTGCCTCACTGCTGATCTCCGGGTGTGTCTCGGCCGCTGCACCCACCCCACCCTAGGCAAACCAGGAAGGGTGGGGGCTGGAGATGGAGGGGTCTTCACTCTCCCAGCCCAGCCGTGCGTCGCCCTCTTCCCGCAGGCCAGAAAAGGTGGTGGCTGGGGGTGGAGGCGTCTCTTCTCTCCTAGCGCAGCCAAAATCACGCACACTGCCCAGTCTGCCTGGGTCAGGGCTGCCCGTCAGGCTTCCCAAAGCATGAGCCTTAGATACCACTTCTCGGTTCAGGGGCCGGTTTAAGTCTCTGGAAGGGCGGGGTAGGATTGGGAGAGCAGGGCGGGGAGGAGGGGCCTAGGTATGGAGACTGCGCCCCCCCCCGTCCGCCGCAGGGCGCGCCGCCTTCCCGGCTGGAGAAATCAGCCGCGGGACGCAGGGAAAGAGCCGCCTCCCGGTCTCTGCGCTCTCCGCTCCGCCTGGGATCCCGTGCTTGCCCGGCTCCGTGGTTTTCGGTTTTCGCCCCCGCCAGCTGAGGCTCCGCTGGGGGCTGGGCTCTCCCGCAGCTGCCGGCCGGGCGCTCCCACGCCGCTTCTCCTCCTCCTCTCCTTGCTCCGTCCAGTTAGCTTACCCCCAAGAATTTCTTAGCTTCGAGCAATCCACGAATCTCTCCACTATATTGTGTGGTGAGCGAAAATTTCCTCGATGGGTTATAGTTCCCGTTTGCAACAAGATCCGGAGGAGAACTCAGAAAGTGCACCCTGCTGCCGCCATTCCTATGACGTCACCTCATCATTAGCTTTTAATATGTTCTTCATTTTAAAGGCTATTTTGTCAGATACAAGTATTGCAAGTCCAGCTTTTTTCTCATTTCCATTTGTATGAAATATCTTACTCCAACCCTTCACTTTCAGCCTGTGTGTGTCTTTTGATCTGAGGTGAGTCTCTTGTATACAACATATAGAAGGGTCTTGCTTTCTTATCCGCTTAGCAACCCTATGTCTCTTGATTGGAGCATTTAATCCGTTTACATTTAAAGTGATTATTGATAGGTATATAGTTATTTCCATTTTTAAATTTGTAGTTAGGTTGTTTTCATCTTTCTTCTATTTACTTAAATCCTTTTAGTATTTCTTGCAATGCTGGCTTGGTGGCAATAAATTCCTTTAGCTTATTCTTTTTCTGGGAAGCTCTTTATTTCTCCATCAACTTTAAATGATAGGCTTGCTGGATAAAGCAATCTAGGTAGTAGGCCTTTGTTTTCCATCACTTTGAGTATCTCCTGCCACTCTCTCCTGGCCTTCAATGTTTCTGTAGAAAAGTCCTTTGATAGTCTTATGGGACTTCCCTTGTATGTAACCCTCTGTCTTTGTCTTGTTGCTTTTAGGATTATCTCTTTGTCTTTAACCTTTGCCAATTTAAGCACAATGTGTCTTGGTGTGAACCTGTTTGGGTTTATCCTGGTTGGAACTCTCTGCACTTCCTGGGCTTGTATGTGGATTTCCATCATCTGGTTAGGGAAGTTTTCAGACATTATTACTTGAAATATGTTCTCAATCCCTTGTTTCCTCTCTTCACCTTCTGGTATTCCTATGATGCACATGTTGTTGCGCTTGATGTTATCCCAGAGGTCTCTTAAACCGTCTTCATTGTTTTTTATTCTTTTTTCTTTCTGTTGTTCTGTTTGGGTGAACTCTTCTACCTTGTCTTCTAAGTCGCTGATTCGATCCTCTTCTTCATCTAACCTGCTGTTAATTCCTTCAAGTGAGTTCTTTATTTCGGTAGTTGTGTTCTTTAGTTCTAACTGGTTGTTCATTATGATTTCTACATCTTTCTTTATGTCGTCTCTAAGCTCCTTAAACATTCTTATCACCAATGTTCTGAACTCTGTCTCCGATAGGTTGGTTAACTCTGTTTCATTTGGTTCCATTTCTGGAGGTTTCTTTTGTTCTTTTATTTCGGACATGTTTCTTTGTTTCTCCATTCTGGCTGACACTCTGTGTTTGCTTTGATCCCCTAGAGTTCTTAGTTCTTGCTGGATTATCTTATGTAGTATGTGTCCTTTATATTTGACTTGCACTACTTCGTTCTTCTCCTCTGCGTGTGCTCCAAAGGTGACTCTTGTGTTGTGTATATTGTCCTGTTAAAGAAGATCTGTAATTGCTATTTGCTTGTGAGTAAGTGGGGTTACCACCCAGGCTGACTAGTTGTGAGACTTGGCTCTGCCCACTCCAGGGTGTTCTGCTACGTGAGTGTTGACCACTTAAATGTGCGTTGTCCTCTATGGGCTCTTGTGCTTGTAGAGAATTCCCTCTGGGTGTGTCAGTTGTATGTCAAACCCAGAGTTCTCTGATTTGGTCTGGAGTTGGCCTCTGGGTATGTTGAATCTTGTGCCTCTTAAGCTAGGCCCTGGTCGGGCAATTTCAGAACAAAGCAAATCACCAAGCACCAGCACAACAACAAAGTAAAAATGAAATACCTTCACATGTAAAAACAACCGACAACCCCCACTCAACACAGGCAAAGATATCAAATATATAAAGACAAAAGAAAACAAAACAAAACAAAAAGCAGCGCCAGTGTTGTCTTAAGCCAACCAAGTAATCTTCAGGTTGTCCTGTGCTGTACCAAATAGTCCTCAGTGTATTGTGTCGGAAGAGCAGGTCACCTTGTGCCCAGAGTGACTTTGGAACGGCGGATTTAGAAGCTTCGGGCTGAGTGGTCTGGATGGTAGTTTCTACAAATTCAGTGCAGTTTCTGCTCTTGCCTGCACATATGCACACTGAGAGTATCACCATCAGCCCTGTGTCCAGTTCTCCTGGTTCTTAGGGCACTTCTTCTGTGTTTGTGTGTGCGTGTGTTTGTGTGTGTGTGTGTGTGTGTGTGTGTGCGCGTGTGTGTGTGTGGTGGGCAGGAGATTTCTGAGCTGCTGAAATACCAGAACTGTGTCTGCCGCATACTGCTGATCCCTGGGAGTGCCTCTGCTGTTGTAATTGCCCTGCCCTAGGCAGGCCAGAAAGGGTGGGGTCTGGGGATGCAGGTGTCTTCTCTCTCCCAGCCCAGGCGTGTCACACTCTTCCTGCAGGCCAGAATAGGTGGTGGCTTGGGGTGGAGGAGTCTCTTCTCTCCTAGCCCAGCAAAAATCACACTTCCCAGCCTCTTCCCGGGATCAGAGCTGCATGCCAGTCTTTCCAGAGCCTGAGCACTAAGACTCCTCTGTAATCTGACACTACTCCTCAGTTCAGGGGCCAGTTTAAGTCTCTGGAAGGTCGGGGGTAGGATTGGAAGATCAGGGCTGGGGGATGGGGCCCAGGTATTGAGTTTGTGTCCTTTGTCCAGCCTAGGGCCCAACTGGAGTTCTCACTGAGGTTATTGCCTCAAATGCTGGATATGCTGCCCCCTTGGCGGGAGAGATCAACTGTGGGACACAGGGAAAGAGCCCACCTTCTGGCTTTTGTGTTCTCTGTTCTGTCCTGGGATCCCCTGCATCTCTGGAGGTGCAGATGCTGGCCGCGTTTGCACCGCTGCAGATGCGGGCTGCGTTTCCACAGCCACAAGTGCGGACTGGATTTCCACAGCTGCAGATGCGGGCCATGTCTCCACTCCGCTCCCTTCCCTCTTCCCCTGCTCGCCCAATTTGCCCACCTTCAAGTAATCCTTGCATGAGTCTCTTAGCTGTTCTGTGTGATGAGCAGGAGTCCTTTGATGGGTTATAGATATCCCGTTTGTGATAAGATCCGGAGGAGAACTCTAAAAGTGTGCCCCGCTGCCGCCATTCCTATAATGTCACTGTCTGTTAGTAATCTTGCTCATGGCTTTTCATTCTTTTGATTTTTTGTTTCAGGTCTGAAACCTCCTTCAGTATGTCCTTTAATGTAGGTCATGTGTTTGAAAATTCCTTAAGCTTCTGTATGTCTGGAAAGGTCATTATTCCTCCTTCGCATCTAAAGTATACCCTTTCTGGAGATATTATTCTTGGCTGATAATTTCTCTCTTTCAATAGTTTGAATATTTAATTCCACTCCCTCCTGGCTTGTAGAGTTTCAGCTGAAAAGTATGATGATAGTCTAATGGGCTTTCCTTTATAGGTGACTCCTTTTTTTGTCACCTTAGCTGCCTTGAGAATTCTTTCTTTGTCATTCATTTTTGGCAGCTTCAATATCATTTACCTTGGGGAAGGCCTGTTCGCATTGAGGGAATTAAGTGTTCTGTTTGCTTCTTGGATTCGAGGATCTAGTCTTCTCCACAGGTTGGTAAGTTCTGTTTGACTATATGTTTGAATATACTCTCTGTTACCTTCTCTCTCTCTTCTCCTTCTGGTATACCCATTATTCTTATGTTGCTCTTTCTAATGTAGTCAGAAAGTTCTTGTAGAGTTCTTTCATTTGTTTTATTTAACTCTCAATTATCTCTCTTCTTCTGTCGGCGTCATTTCCAGATTTCTATCCTCAATATCACTAATTCTTCTCTCCATCTGATTAGCTCTATTACCTAAGATGGCTATTTCATTCTTCATTTCTTTTATCGAGTTCTTCATCTCCAGAATTTCTAGTTGGTTTTTCTTAAAGTTTGAATGTCTTTGGTAAAATATTCATTTGGTCTTTGATTGTATTTCTGAGTCATTAAACTTCCTATCTGTGTTTTCTTGCATCTCATTGAGTTTTTTCGTGACAGTAATCTTGAATTCTCTGTCATTTAAGTCACATATTTCCATGTCTTTAAGTTCATTTTCTGGTGGTTTTCATTTTCTTTCTGAACTGCCCTGTTAACTTGGTTATTCATGGCCACTAATGAATTAATATTTTTCTTCTTGGGCATCTACAGGAGTGGGATTGGCAGCAGGCTCATATAAAAAGGTTTTTCTTTTGCTTTTCAGTAGGTGTTACTGGAATATTTTATTTTGTCTCTTGCTGCAGCCTTTTATTTTCTCTCATGCTGTAACATGTTATTTTCTCTTGCATGTTTCCAGCTTCTCACATGAGGGAAGGTGGTCTTCTCATCTGTGAGCAGTTCAGCTGGGTCTCAGGGCACTGCCTCCATGGGAAGATATGAAAGGTGATAGTGTTCCAAGCTTCTGAATTCTCAATGCTGCCCCTACAGCCCAGTGCAAAGCCTGTGTGTCTCAGTGGCTGTGGTTCCCTACACAGGAATCCACCTAGAAAGTTGGGGTCAATGTAAGGTCTGAGAGGTGGCTGGTGCATTTGAGGCTCTGAGCAATGGAGACTACCAGCCCACAGTCTCTTGCCTCTACAGCTCCTTCTGTATTGAAGGAGTGTGTGTCTGCAGATGTGGGACTGTTTTTCCAGTTCTCAGCACTATAGACATTCTGGCACTGCTACTGTTTCTTCGGAAGCTCACTTCTAACACTGGTAGGGTGAGTGGATGAGCTGGGCGAGGGCAGTTGGCCAGGGTCCATGTCTTTATTTTCTGTTTTCTACTTGGCAGTGAGGTCTTCAGCCACATTTCTCAACTGAGGTCTCTGGCCCAAATGCTAGGTTCACCTGTATTATCTGCTGATATCTTAGGCAGACCTTTGGGCTACAGGAAGTGAACCGACAGCCTGGATTCTTCCCTCTCCCAAGACTTCAGTGAGCTCTGGACTGTGTCCTATGACCCAAAACCCAAATCTCTGCACACCCACCTCCCTACCCGCTCTCCTAATTGGCCCACCTTTAGGTGATTCAATGCACAGTTCTCTCAAACATTCTTGTGTGTTTCTTAAGTTATCCTTTGTGGAATTATAGCTGTTCAATTTCTTTTAACTTCCAGGGGAGATTTCAAGAAGCACTCCTCATGCCACCATTTTTGTAATGCGACTCCCAATTTGTAGTTCTTAATTTATTCATGTTTTTCCCTCATCCCTCCAACCCCCTCCCATCTAGTAACCATCAATTTGTTCTCTGTGTCTATGAGTCTGTGTCTGTTTTGTTTGTTTGTTATTTCGTTCTGGAGATTTCACATATAAGTGAGATCATATAGTATTTGTCTTTCCTGGTCTGATATATTTCACTTAGCTTTATACCTTCCAGGATCATCCATGTACTCACAAATCATAAGATTTCACTCTTTTGTAATTTAAAAGTAATATTTCATTGTATTTATGTACCACATCTTTTTTATCCAATTGTCTGTTGATGGGTATTTTGCTTGTTTTCATATCTTGGCTATTGTAAATAGTGCTGCAGTGAACATAAGAGTTGATATATCATTTCAAATTAGTGTTTGGATTTTGTTTTTTGAGAAAAATACCCAGCAGTGGAATTGCTCCACCATAAGGTAGTTCTATTTTTATTTTTTTGAGGAACATCCATACTGCTTTCCATAGTGGCTGCACCAATTTGCAATCCCACCAAAAGTGCACGAGGGTTCCCTCTTTTCCACATCCTCGCCAACACATGTTGTTTGTTGATTTATTCATGATGGCCATTCTGACAGGTGTGAGGTAATATCTCACTGTGGTTTTAATTTGAATTTCTCTGATGATTAGTGACATTGAGTATCTTTTTCATATATTTACTGGCCATCTGTATGTCCTCTTTGGAGAAATGTTTATTCAGGTCATCTGCCCATTTTTAAATTGCATTGTTTGTTCTTTTGGTGTTGTATGAGATTTTTTTAAAAATAAATTTTTAATATTGAACCCTTATATGTATCATTGACAAATATCTTTTCCCATTCACTAGGATATCTTTTGTTTTTGTTGATTGTTTCCTTAGCTGTGCAAAACATTTTTAGTTTGATTTGTCCCATTTGTTTATTTTTTCTTTTGTTTCCCTTGCCCAAGGAGATATAAAAGGAAAAATATGACTAAGGGTCATGTCTGAGAGTTAACTTCTTGTATTTACTTCTAGGAGTTTTATGGTTTTGGGTATTACATTTAAGTCTGTAAACCATTTAGAGTTTACTCTTGTATATAGCAAAGAAGGTGGTACAGTATAATTTTTTAAATTAAATTTATTGGGGTGACAATGGTTAGTAAAATTACATAGGTTTCAAGTGTACATTTCTATAATACATAATCTATATATTACCTTGTGTGCTCACCACTCAGAGTCAGTTCTCCTTCCATCACCATATATTTGATCCCTTTTACCCTATTCTGCCATCCTCCTTCCCCCTATACTCTGGTAACCACTAAACTGTTGTCTGTGTCTTATGAATTTTTGTTTATTTATTTATTTGTCTTGTTCCTCTGTTGTGTTCAGTTTGAGATCCCATACATGAGAGAAATCATGTGGTTCTTGAGTTTTTCTGTCTGACTTATTTCACTTAGCATAATGTAATCTCAAGGTCCATCCATGTTGTGGCAAATGGCAGTATTTCTTCTTTCCATATGGCAGAGTAGTATTCCTTTGTGTATATATATCCATCTTCTTTATCCAGTCATCTATCAAATGACACTTTGTTGTTTTTTGCATTATCTGTTCAGTTTTCTCAGCACCATTTATTGAATAGATTGTCAGTGTTAATTCTTGCTTCCTTTGTCATAGATGAAATGACCATATCAGCATGGGTTTATTTTTTGGCTCTCTGTTCTATTCCATTTGCCTTTGTGTCTGTTTTATGTCAATATCTTGCTGTCTATTTTTTTAAATTAAAATTTCCAATAAACTTTAAAAAATTGTTGGGGTGACAATGGTTAGTAAAATTGCATAGGTTTCAAGTGTACAATTCTGTAATACATCATCTATGTGTTACATTGTGTGTTCACCATCCAGAGTCAGTTCTCCTTCCATCAACATATGTTTGATCCCATTTATCCTCATCTAGCACCCCTCTCTCCCCTTACCCTCTGGTAACCACTAACATGGAAACAACCAAAGTGTCCTTCAAGAGATATCTGGATAAAGAATAGATGGTATATATACACAATGGAATACTACTCTGTCATAAGAAAAAATGAAATAGTGCCATTTATGACAACACGGATGGATCTTGAGATGATTATGCTAAGTGAAATAAGTCATACAGAAAAAGTGGAAAACCATATGATTTCACTGATATGTGGGATATAAAACTGAGAGCAACAAAGGAACAAGACAAACAAATAAAGAAACAAAAAAAATCATAGACACAGACAATAGTTTAGTGCTTACCTTGCCCTTTTGATTACTATGGCATTACACTGTCATTTGATGTTAGGTCATGAGATGCCTCCATCTTTGTTCTTCTTTCTCAATATTGCTGTGGCAATTCAGGGTCTTTTATGGCTCCATATATATTTTAGGATTATTTGTTCTAGTTTTGTGGGAAATGCCATTGATATTTTGATAGGGATGTCATTGAATCTATACATTTCTTTAGGTAATAGGAACATTTTAACTATATTAATTCTTACTAGCCATGAGCATGGTATATGTTTCCACTTATTTGCATATTCTTTAAATTCTCTCTTCAGTGTATTATAATTTTCTGAGAACAGGTGTTTTATATTCTTGTTAAATTTATTTCTAGATAGTTTTTTGATGCTTTGTGAATGAGACTTTTAAAAAATATCCCTTGCCTATATTTTGTTATTGGTGTATGAAATGCAACTGATTTCTTAATATTAATTTTGTATCCTACTACTTTACTAAATTCATTTATCAGTTCTAATGTTTTTTTTTTGATGTAATATTTGGAGTTCTCTATATATGGTATCATATCATCTTCAACTAATGACAATTTTACTTCTTCCTTTCTAATTTGGATGCCTTTCATTTCCTGTCTGTCCGTTGTGAATAGGATTTCCAGTATTATCTCAAATAAAAATAGTGATAGTGGACAACCTTGTCTTTTCCTGATCTTAAGGATAATGGTTTTAGCTTTTCCTCATTGAATATGATGTTAGCTATGGATTTGGCATATATCGTCTTTATTATGTTGACATATGTTCCCTCTATTCCCACTTTGCTGAGAGTTTTTACCATAAATGGATGCTGGATTTTGTCAAATGCTTTTACTGCATCTATTGATATGATCATATGATTTTTGTTTTTCATTTTGTTTGTGTGCTGTATCACATTAATTGATTTGTGAATATTGAAGCAAGCTTGCATACCAGGAATAAATCCCACTTGATTGTGGCATATGAGGTGTGATAAAAAAAAATATGGTGAATGTTTAAATTTAAAAAAATATTGCCATAAATCACATTGCCATTAATCCTCCTCAGAATACATCCCCTCACTGTGAACACACTTATCCCATCATTATTGCTACTCACTGAAACTTTTCTGAAAGTCCCCTTTCATGAATGTCTTTCATTGCACTGTCATGGCTGCCTTGATGTCTTCAATCAATTCAAAACGTTTACTTGTCATGGCCATTTTGACTTTGGGAAAGAGCCAGAAGTTGCACGGTGCCAAGTCTGATGAATAAGGTGGATGAGGATAAACCGTAATATTTTTATTTGACAGAAATTGCCATACCAGAAGTGATGTGTGGCATGGAGCCTTTCCTTTTGGAACACAAAATATGGTTAATGCTGCTGCTGAGTGCCAACCAATGGAAAGGCAGGGATCTTTAATACAGGAAGTGGCATGGCAAACCTTAGTAATAATGTGTGACAAGTTTCAACTTGTTTGGTGCTGTCAGTCAGGTGTGAGCTACAGTTGAGAGAAGGTGCATTTTAAAGTGTGCCGTAAATCTTCCTCTGTCATGAAAATGCTTGTGTCACACATTGCTTCTGGTATACAGCAATTTCTGTCAAACAAAAACATTATGGTGTGTCTTTATCCACCTTATTCTGGATCTGGTACTGTGTGACTTCTGGCTGTTCACCAAAGCCAAAATGATTCAGAATATTGAGGCAGGCATGGCAGTGCAACTAAAGGCACTCACAATAGAGGACTAAAGAACTGCTTCAGAAAGTGGCAAGAATGATGGGATAAGTGTGTTTGAATCGAAGGGGAGTATTTTGAGGGGGGGAGTTAATGGCAATGTGTCTTTTACTGTATTATGTTTTTTTATTTAGACACTTACCATATTGTTTGATCACACCTTGTATGATCTTTTAAATGTATAACATAATTCAGTTTGCTGATAGTTTATTGAGGATTTTTGTGTCTATATTCATTAGGAATATTGGCCTATAGTTTTCTTTTCTAATTGTTTTGTCTAGTTTTGGAATCTTGGTAATCTGGGCCTCATAAAGTGAGCTTGGGAGCCTTCCCTCCTCTTAAATTTCTTGGAAAATTTTGAGAAGAGTAGATGTTAATTCTTTTTTAAATGTTATGTAAAATTTACCTGTGAAGCCATCTGGTTCAGAACTTTAGTTTGTTGAGATCTTTTTGTTTTTAATTAAAATTTATTAGGGTGACAATTGTTAGCAAAATTACATAAGAGATCTTTTTGATTACTGATTTTATTTCATTAGTAGTTCAGATTTTCTGTTTTTCTCTTTAATTAGCTTTGGAAGATTGTATGTTTCTAGGAAGTTATCCATTTCTTCCAGATTGTGCAATTTGTTGGCATAGAGTAGCTCATAGTATTTTCTTAAAATTGTTTGTATATCTGTGTAGTCCATTGTAATTTTCCCTCTTTCATTACTGATTTTATTTATTTGGGAATTCTCTCTTTTTGTCTTGATATGTCTGATTAAAGTTTTCTCAATTATGTTTATCTTTTCAAAAAAAAAAAAACCCAGCTTTTGGTTTCATTGATCTTTTGTATTGTTTCTTCTGTATTTTTTTGCCTATATTTTATTTATTCCCTGTCTGATTTTATTATTTTATTACTTGTACTGTCTTTGGGCTTTGCTGTTATTTTTTTATTTTTATTGGTGTAAAGTTAGTGTGTTTCTTTAGATTTTTCTTATTTCTTAGGTAGGCATGCATTGCTATGAATTTCTCTTTTAAGACTGTTTTTGCCATGTTCCATAGATTTAGGGTTGTTGTGTTTTCATTTTCATTTGTCTCAAGACATCTTTTGATTTAATCCTTGATCTCATTGTTGACCCATTCACTATTTAGTAGCATGTTATTTAGCCCCTATAAGTTTGTGTGTTTTTAGTTTTTTTCTGTAATTATTTTTAGTTTGATTCCATTATGCTCAGAAAAGATGGTTGATGTGATTTTAGTCTTCTTAAAGTTATTGAGACTTATTTTGTGGCCTGACAGTGATATAGCTTGTAAAATGTCCCATGTGCACTTGAAAAGAATGTATATTCTCAGGACAGCAAAAAGAAAAATGAATCCAAAAAATGTGGAGAGATTAAGGGGCCTCTGGCACAACATCAAGTATACCAACATTTGCATTATAGGAATACCAGAAGGAGAAGAGAGGCAGCAAGGAATTGGAAACCTATTTGAAGAAATAATTATGGAAAACTTCCTTAATTCAACAAAAGAAATAGATATGCAAGCCCACAAAGTGCAGAGCATCCCAAACAAGATGAACCCAAAGAGGCCAACACCAAGGCACATCATAATTAGCATGCCAAAGTTAAAGACAAAGATAATTTTAAAAGCAAAAAGAGAAAAACAGTTAGTTACCTACAAGGGAGCTCCCATAAAACAGTCAGCTGATTCCTCAACAGAAACTTTGCAGGCCAGAAGGGAATGACAAGAAATATTCAAAACAATGAAAAGCAAGGACCTACAGCCAAGATTACTCTACCCAGCAAAACTATCATTTAAAATCAAAGGACAGATAAAGAACTTCCCAGACAAGAAAAATCTAAAGGAGTTTATCACCACCAAACCAGTATTACAAGGAATCTTAAAGGATCTTCTTTAAGGTGAAAAAAATAATATGAACAATAGAATGGGAATACCCATATGCCTATCAAAAATTACTTTAAATGTAAATAATTTAAGTGGTTCAATCAAAGATAGGGGGGCTGAATGGATAACAAAATGAGACCCTTACATATCCTGCCTACAGGAGACTCACTTCAGATCGAAAGACACTCAGACTGAAGTAAAGGGATAGAAAAAGATATTGCAGGAGAATGGAAGCCAACAGACAAACAAACAAAAAGTTGGCGTAGCAATCCATTTATACCAGGCAAAATAGACTTTAATACAATGACTATAACAAGAGAAAAAGAAGGACCTAGTATTACCACTTATGGGTATTTATCTAAAGAGATCCAAAATGCTACTTTGACAGGATGTGCTCATCCATATTTTCATTGTAGCATTAATTACAACAGCCAAGACATGCCACATATCATTGAAGTCATATGGTTCTCGACTTTTTCTGTCTGATTTATTTTGCTTAGCATAATAATCTCAAGATCCAACCATGTTGTCACAAATGGCACCATTTCATCTTTTCTTATGGCAGAATAGTATTCCACTTGTAAATGTACCACATCTTCTTTATCCAGTCATCTATCAAAGGACGCTTTGGTTGTTTCCATGTCTTGACCAATGTAAATAAAACTGCAATGAACAGCAGAGCACATATATCTTTACTGTTCAATGTTTTCTTTCTTTCTTTCTTTCTTTCTTTCTTTCTTTCTTTCTTTCTTTCTTTCTTTCTTTCTTTCTTTCTTCTTTCTTTCTTTCTTCTTTCTTTCTTTCTTTCTTTCTTTCTTTCTTTCTTTCTTTCTTTCTTTCTTTCTTTCTTTCTTTCTTTCTTTCTTTTTATTTTTTTCTTTTTTGAGTATGTACCCATGAAAGGGATTGCTGGGTCATATGGTAATTTTACTTTTAATTTTTTGAGGAACCTCCACACTGCCTCCCATAGTAGCTGCACCAATCTGCATTCCCACCAACAGTGTATGAGGGTTCCTTTTTCTCCCCAGCTTTTCCGACACTTGTTATTATTTGTCTTGTTGATGATAGATTCTAATTTGTGTGAGGTGATATCCCTTTGTGGTTTTTATTTGCACTTCTCTGATGATTAGTGATGTTGAGCATACGTCTATTTCCATCTGTATGTCCTCTTTGGAGAAATGGCAATATCTCTCCTCAGTATATTCCCAAAAAATCTGAAAACATTTATCTGTAAAGATATATATGCTTTGATGTTCATTGCAGCTTTATTTACAGTGGCCAATACATGGAAACAATCAAAGTGTCCTTCAATAAATGATTAGATAAAGAAGATGTGGTATATATCCACAATAGAATACTACACTGCCATAAGAAAAAGATGAAAAAGTGCCATTAGTGACAACATGAATGGATTTTGAGATTATAACACTAAGCGAAGTAAGTCAGACAGAAAAAATTGAGAACCATATGACTTCACTGACATGTGGAATATAAAACTGAAAGCAACAAAGGAACAAGACAAACAAAGAAACAAAAGCCTCATAGATACAGACAATAGTTCAGTGGTTACCAGAAGGTAAAATGAGAGGGGAGATAGTAGAAGATAGTGAAGGGGGTCAAATATATGATGATGGGAGGAGAACTGACTGTGGGTGGTGAACACACAATGTGATAGATAGATAATGTATTGCAGAATTGTACACTTGAAACATATGTAATTTTACTAACCATTGTCACCCCAATAAATTTTAATTAAAAAAATAGCCAACATATGATGGCAACCTGGGTGTCACTGAGTGGAGGAATGGGTAAAGGAGAGATGGTACATACGTACAATAGAATATGACTCAGCTGTAAAAAGGAATGAAATCTTACTATGAGTGACAGCATGGATGGACCTAGATTGTACTGTGCTGAGTTTAATGAGTCAGACAGCAAAAGACAAATGTCATAGGATTTCACTTATATGTGTAATCTAAAGAACAAAATAAACAAAAGAACAGAACAGAAATGAGCTCACAGATACAGAGAACATTTTGATAGTAGGCAGGTGAGACATTTTGGAGGTGAGTGAAAAAGGGGAAGGGATTATGAAGCACAAATTGGTTGCTACACACTAGTCATCGAAACATAAGGCATAGCATAGGGAATATAGTCATTAATATTGTAATAACTATGTATGGTGTCAGATGGGAACTAGACCTATCAGGTTGATCGATGGGTGGGGTTGGGGACAGGGTGAAAAAGGTGACAAGATTAGTAAATACAAATTGGTAGTTATAAAATTGTATTGTGGATGTAAAGCATTGGGAATATAATCAATAATGTAGTTATATCTTGGTAGAGTGCCAGGTGGGTACGAGTCAGGGGATCACTTCATAAATTATATGAATTTCTAACCACTATGCTGTACACCTGAAATTAATGTAAAATAATATTGAATGTCAAAAAATAAAATACAATGCAAAGATAAAAATAAAAGTGCATATTCTGCTCTTTTGGGATGAAATGTCTAAAAAACATCGGTTAAATGCATCTGGCCAACTTGTCATTTAAGGCTACTGTTTTCTTGTTGATTTTCTGTCTGGAAGATTTGTCCATTGGTGTTAGTTGGGTGTTGAAGTCCCCTACTATGATTGTGTTATTATTGATCTCTGCCTTCAAGTTGGTCAATATTTGTTTTATATATTTGGGTGTTCCTATGTTGGGTTCATAGATGTTTTCTAGGATTATGTTCTGTTGTTCAATTAATCCCTTTATTATTATTATGTAATGTCTTTTTTAGTCTCCTATTATATTCTTCATTTTAAAGTCTTTGTTTTTTCAGATGTAAGTATTGCTACCCCAGCTTTCTTTCTTATTTCCACCTGTGTGAAATATCTTTTCCATTTCTTTACACTCAGTCCAGCTTTGTCCTTGAATCTGATTTGGGTCTCTTGTAGATAGCATATGCATTGGTCTTTTATTCTTATTTATTCAGCTACCCTATGTCTTTTGATTGGGGCATTTAATCTATTTACCTTTAAAGTAATTATTGATAGGTACACAGTTATTGCAATTTTATTATTCATATTTTTATCGTTGTTTGCGTTCCCAATTCTTCTTAAAGAAGTCCATTAAAAATTTCTTGTAACAGTGGCCTTGTTGTAATGAATTCTTTTAGATTTTTCTTGTCTAGGAAGCTCTTTATCTCTCCTTCATTTTTAAATGAAACCTTGCTGATTTGTGTAGGCTTGGTTATAGGCCCTTGCTTTACATCACTTGAATATTTCCTGCCACTCCTTTCTGGCCTGCAAAGTTTCTGTTGAGAAATCATCTGATAGTCTTATTGGAGCTCCCTTCTAATTAACTAGTTCTCTTTCTCTTGCTTCTTTTAGGATTCTCTCTTTGTCTTTAAATTTTGGCATTTTACTTATAATGTGTCTTGTTGTGGGCCCTTTTGGTTTTATCATGTTTGAGGCTCTTGGCAGTTCCTGTGCTTGCATACCTATTTCCTTTGCCAGGTTAGGGAAATTTTCCATCAATATTTCTTCAAATAGGTTCTCGATCCCTTTCTCCCTCTCTTCTCTTCTGGTACTTTTGCAATGTGAATGTTGCTATGCTTGATGTTCTCCCAGATGTTCCTTCAACAATCTTCCTTTTTTTAAAGCTATTTTTTCCTTTTCTTGTTCCAGTTGGGTGTTTTATGCTAACTTGTCTTTAAAATCACTAATTCAATTCTCTGCTTCATCTAATCTGTGTTGATTCCTTTGAGTTGTTTTTTTTTTTTTTTTTTTTTAATTTCAGCTATTGTATTCTTTATTTTTGACTGGTTCTTTCTCATGGTTTCTATGTCTTGTGCTTACTATCTCTTTATTGGAGTTCTCAGTAAGTTACTTGAGCATCCTTATAACCAGTGTTTTATAACCTGTCTCTATTCATTTAGTTCTTTTATCTGGAGTTTCTTCTATTCTTTTTATTCTTTTATTTGGGACATATTTCTTTGTTGTTGTTGTTGTTGTTGTTGTTTTTTTTTTCATTCTGGCTGCCTCTCTGTGTTTGTCTTTATGTATTAGATAGATCTCTCATATCTCTCAGTCTTTGCCAGGTTGCCTTATATAGTACGTGACATTTTTTGAGTCAGTGGTGCATTCTCCCTGGTCACCTGTGTGTATTTCCATGAGGATCCCTTGTGTGTAAACTCTCCTGTTGTAGTCAAGTCTTGATGGCTTTTGTCACAGCAGTGGGTAGGATTGACTCTCAGGCTGACATACTATAAGGATTGGATATGTCCTCAGCATAAGAGCTGCTGGAGGGGTGGGGCTAAAACTTTGATAACTTTAAACCAGGAGTCTCGTCCACAAATATTCATAACAGTATTTATTGTAATAGTAAAAAACTGGAAGTAACTCAAATCCTCATAAACAGAAGAATGGGTAAATGAATTGTGGGTATATTTACATAATGGAATATTAAAAAGTATAGAAAATCAATGAACAACAACATGCAATAGCCAGAATAACTCTTTTTTTTTTAAATTTTATTAATTAGTTTCAGGTGTACAAAAAAAGAAAATGATTAGATATTTACACCCTTCACAAAGTGATAACCCCAAGTCTACAACACAGCTGATACTGTGCATAGTTATTACAACACCATTGGCTATACTCCCTGTGCTGTACTTTATATCCTGTGTGTAGATTTTATATATATATATACACACACACACACACATATACACACATTTTTGGAGATTATATAAGAAAGAAAGAAAGAAAGAAAGAAAGAAAGAAAGAAAGGAAGGAAGGAAGGAAGGAAGGAAGGAAGGAAGGAAGGAAGGAAGGAAGGAAGGAAGGAAGGAAGAAAGAAAGAAAGAAAGAAAGAAAGAAAGAAAGAAAGAAATTATTAAAATTGTAATACTCAATATATACCAATAAAAAAATATGGATACAAGTCATGTTTGACTTCTGCAATTACAAGAGGTGCTCAAAGTGGTTAACATCAGCATCCACATACTTCTGATTATGGCGAACTACTGCTTGAGCAATGTTGACCAAAGTGTCCACTTGAATACACTTCTTGGCATATATATATATGCCAAATATATATATATATATATATTTATATATATATATATATATATATATATATATATATATATATATATATATATATGTATTTGACATTCAATATTATAGTATTTTCAAGTATACAGTTTTGTGATTAGGCTTTTACATAATTTATGCAGTGATACCTCCGATAAGTCTGGTACCTATCTGACATCATACACGGTTTTTACATTGTTGACTACATTCATCATACTGTATTTCACACCCCTGTGACTATTTTTTGACTACCCATTTATACTGCCTAATGCCTGACTACCCTTTTATACTGCCTAATACCTTCAACTTTCTCACCCATCCCTTCAACCCTTCTCCCATCTAGCAATCATCAGTTTGCTCTCTATATCCATGAGATGATGTCTCTTTTGTTTGTTTGTTTATTCTGTTCTTTAAATTCCACATATAAGTGAGAGAAGATGGTATTTGTCTTTCTCAGTTTGACTTACTTCACTTAGCATTATATCTTCTAGGTTCACCCATGTTGTTGCAAATGGTAAGATTTCATTTTTATTTTGGTAGAGTAGCACACTATTGTGTAAATGTACCACAGTTTCTTTATCCAATCATCTATTGATGAACATTTTGGTTGTTTCCATATCTTGGCTATTCAGTAAATATATATATATTTCTAATTTATTAGGATGACAATTGTTAGTAAAATTACATAGATTTCAGGTGTACAATTCTGTATTACATCATCTATAAATCCCATTGTGTGTTCACCACCCACAGTCAGTTCTCCTTCCATCACCATATATTTGATCCCCCTTACCCTCATATCCCACCCACCACCCCCTTACCCTCTGGTAACCACTAAACTATTGTCTGTGTCTATGAGTTCCTGTTTCTCATTTGTTTGTCTTGTTCTTTTGTTGTTTTTGGTTTACATACCACATATCAGTGAAATCACATGGTTCTCTGCTTTTTCTGTCTGACTTATTTCACTTATCATTATACTCTCAAGATCCATCCATGTTGTCACAAATGTTCCTATTTCATCTTTTCTTACCGCCGAATAATATTCCATTGAGTATATATACCACAACTTCTTTATCCATTCATCTATCGAAGGACATTTTGGTTGTTTCCATGTCTTGGCCACCGTAAAAAAAGCTGCAATGAACATTGGAGCACACGTGTCTTTATGTGTAGATATTTTCAGATTTTTTGGGTAGATACCCACGAGAAGAATTGCTGGGTCATATGGTAATTCTATTAGTAATTTATTGAGGAACCTCCACACTGCCTTCCATAATGGCTGCACCAGTCTGCATTCCCACCAAAAGTTTATGAGGGTTCCTTTTTCTCCACAGCCTCTCCAACACTTGTTACTATTTGTCTTGTTGATGATAGCCATTCTGACTGGGGTGAGGTGATATCTCATTGTGGTTTTTATTTGCATTTCTCTAATGATTAGTGATGTTGAGCATTTTTTCATATGTCTATTTGCCATTTGTATATCCTCTTTGGAGAAATGTCTCTTCAGGTCCTCTGCCCATTTTTCAATTGGGTTGTTTGTTTTTTTGTTATTGAGTTTCATGAGTTCCTTGTATATTTTGGATATTAGCCCCATATCAGAAACACTGTTTGCAAAAATCTTCCCCCATTCAGTTGGTTGTCTCTTTATTTTGTCGATGGTTTCTTTTGCTGTGCAGAAGTTTTTAAGTTTCATATAGTCCCATTCGTTTATTTTAGCTATTACTTCCATTGCCTTTGGAGTCAAATTCATAAAATGCTCTTTGAACCCAATGTCCATAAGATTAGTACCTATGTTTTCTTCTATGCAGTTTATTGTGTCAGGTCTTATGCTTAAGTCTTTGATCCATTTTGAATTAATTTTGGTACATGGTGACAGATAGCAGTCCAGTTTCATTCTTTTGCACATGGCTTTCCAATTCTCCCAGCACCATTTATTGAAGAGGCTGTCTTTCCTCCATTGTATGTTTTTAGCTTCTGTGTCAAAAATTATCTGTCCATATTTATGTGGTTTTATTTCTGGGTTCTCAATTCTATTCCATTGGTCTATGTGACTGTTTTTCTGGCAATACCATATTGTTTTGATCATTGTAGCCCTCTGGTAGAAGCTAAAGTCAGGGAGTGTGATACCTCCAGTATTATTCTGTTTTCTAAGATTGCTTTGGCTATTCGGGGTATTTTGTGGTTCCAAACAAATTTGATGGTTTTTTTGTTCTATTTCTTTAAAAATGCCATGGGGATTGCATTAAATCTGTATATTGCTTTGGGTAATATGGCCACTTTAACTATGTTGATTTTTCCAATCCATGAGCACGGATTGTCTTTCCATTTCTTTGTGTCTTCTTCAATTTCTTTCAAAAATATCTTATAGTTTTCAGCATATAGGTCCTTCACATCCTTTGTTAAGTTTATTCCTAGGTATTTTATTCTTTTTGCTGCAATTGCAAAAGGAATTGTTTTTTATATTTCTTTTTCTGAGATTTCATTGTTAGTATATAGGAATGCAATGGACTTTTGTACATTGATTTTGTTGCCAGCAACTTTACTCTATTCCTTGATTGTTTATAATAGCTTTTTGGTGGATTCTTTAGGGTTTTCTATATATATAGCATCATGTCATCTGCAAAGAGTGATAATTTAACTTCTTCGTTCCCAATTTGGATGCCTTTTATTTCTTTCTTTTGCCTGATTGCTCTGGCGAGGACTTCCAACACTATGTTTAAAAGCAGAGGTGATAGGGAACAGCCTTGTCGTGTTCCTGAACGTAGAGCAAAGGGCTTCAGTTTTTCACCATTAATCATGAGATTAGCTGAAGGCTTGTCATATGTGGCCTTTATTATGTTAAGGTATTTTCCTTCTATACCTATTTTATTAAGTGTTTTAATCATAAATGGATGTTGTATCTTGTCAAATGCTTTTTCTGCATCAATTGATATAATCATATGATTTTTGTCCTTTATTTTGTTTATGTCATGTATCACATTGATGGATTTGCAGGATGTTGAACCATCCTTGTGCCCCGGGGATGAACCCCACTTGGTCGTGATGAATGATCTTTTTAATGCATTGTTGTATTCAATTTGCTAGAATTTTGTTTAGGATTTTTGCATCTGTATTCATCAGAGATATTGGTCTTTAGTTTTCTTTTTTTGTGTTGTCCTTATCAGGTTTTGGTATCAGGGTAATGTTGGCCTCATAAAATGAGTTAGGGAGTACTGTCTCTCCTTCAATTATTTGGAAGACTTTGAGCAGGATTGGTATTAGATCCTCTTTGAAGGTATGGTAGAATTCACTAGTGAAGCCATCTGGTCCCGGACTTTTGCTTTTGGGAAGGTTTTGAATGAGTGATTCAATTTCATTACTGGTGATGGGTCTGTTTAGATTTTCCAGTTCTTCATGGTTCAGCCTTGGAAGGCTATATGTTTCTAAGAACTTGTCCATTTCTTCTAGGTTATTGAATTTGGTGGCATATAGTGCTTCATAGTATTCTTGGATGATCCTTTGTATTTCTGTGGTGTCCGTGATAACTTCCCCTTTTTCATTTCTGATTTTGTTAATTAGTGTCTTCTCTCTTTTTATCTTAGTGAGTCTAGCCAACGGTTTGTCAATTTTGTTAATCTTTTCTAAGAACCAGCTCTTTGTCACATTATTTTTTTTTCTATTGTCTTTTTTCTCTCTATTTCATTTAGTTCTGCTCTGATTTTTGTAATGTTCTTTCTTCTGCTGACCTTGGGTTTCACTTGTTCTTCTATTTCTAGTTTTTTAATGTGTAACATGAGGTTATGTATTTGGGATTTTTCTTGTTTTTTGAGATAAGCCTGTAATGATATAAATTTTCCTCTTAAAACTGCTTTCGCTGCATCCCAAAAATTTCGGTAGGATGTATTTTCATTGTCATTAGTTTCTATGTATCTTTTGATCTCTCCTCTAATTGCTTCTTTGACCCTGTCGTTCTTTAAAAGTATGTTGTTTAATATCCATGTATTTGTGTTTTTTCGTGCTTTCATTTTGCAGTTGATATCCAATTTCAAAGCCTTGTGATCAGAGAATATGCTTGGTATGATTTCAATCTTCTTAAATTTGCTGAGGCTGATTTTTTGTCCCAATATATGGTCTATCCTTCAGAATGTTCCATGTACACTAGTAAAGAATGTATAGTCTGATGTTTTAGTATGCAGTGGTTTATATATGTCAATTATGTCCATTTCATCTAATGTGTCATTTAGGGCTGCTATTTCATTATTTATTTTCTGTTTGGATGATCTATCCATAGCTGCCAGTGATGTATTTAGGTCCCCTAGTATAATTGTGTTTTGGTAATTTCTCCCTTTAGTCCTGTTAGTAGTTGCTTGGTATATTTCGGTGCTCTCTGATTGGGGGCATAAATATTGATGAATGTTATGACTTCTTGTTGTATAGTCCCCTTTACCATTATGGAATGTCTATCTTTGTCTCTTGTTATCTTTTTCACCCTGAAGTCTGTTTCATCTGATATCATTATGGCTACACCTGATTTTCTCTGGGTACCATTTGCTTGGAGTGTCAATTTTTACCCTTTCACTTTGAATCTATGCTTATCCTTGTAGCTGAGATGTGTCTCTTGGAGACAGCATATGGTTGGGTTTAGTTTTTTGATCTAATCTGCTACTCTGTTCCTTTTTATTGGTGAGTTCAGTCCATTTACATTTAAGGTGATTATTGATATGTGAGGAGTTCTTGTCATTCTATCTTTAGTTTTTGGTAAGGCTGTGTCTCCAGTTTTTCTTTGCCTTTTTGTTGTTGTCTATTATTTCTGTATGGTTGTATTCTTTGATGTTTCCCTCTGTTTCTTCTTTTATTACAGTATGTATTTCAGTTCTGGATTTTTCTTGAGTGGTTACCTTTAAGATTAAGAAAAAGAAAGTTTGATATTTAGAGTATTCCATTTTCTTTAGCACGCTTACTTTCTCCAGTCCCATATTCTGGTTCAGGCCTTTACTCTCCCCCTTTGTATATTTTGGTTGCTACAAATCATCCCTGTTGATGGTGGTCGAATAGCCTCCTTTAGTATTTCTTGTAGTGCAAGTCGTGTATAAGAAAATTCCGTAAGCTTCTGTATGTCTGGAAAGGTCTTTATTCCTCCTTCATATCTAAAGGATATCTTTGCTGGATACATTATTGTTGGCTCATAATTTCTCTCTTTCAATTGTTTGAATATTTGGTTCCACTCCCTCCTGGCTTGTAGAGTTTCTACTGAAAAATCTGATGATAATCCAGTGGGCTTTCCTTTCTAGGTTGTCTTCTTTTCCCTGGTTGCCTTGAGGATTCTTTCTTTGTTCATGGTTTTAGACAGCTTCAATACAATATGCCTTGGAGAAGGCCTGTTGGGATTGAGGTAATTAGGTGTTATATTTGCTTCTTGGATTCGAGGATCCAGTTCTGTCCACAAGTTTCGGAAGTTCTCATCAACAATTAGTTTGAGTATATTCTCTGTTCCCTTCTCTCTTTCTTCTCCTTCTGATATGCCCATTATTCTTATATTGCTCTTAATGATGGAGTCAGAAAGTACTTGTATAATTCTTACATTTCTTTTAAGTCTCAAGTCTCTTTCTTCTTCCATCTGTGTAATTTCGAAGTTTCTGTCTTCGATGTCACTGATTCTTTCCTCCATCTGGTCAACTCTACTACCTAAGCTGGTTATTTCATTCTTAATTTCTTCTATTGAGTTCTTAATCTCCAGAAATTCTATTTGGTTCTTCTTTAAAATTTCAATCCCTTTCGTAAAATGCTCATGTTGTTCTTTGATTGCGTTTCTGAGTTCATTAAACTGCCTTTCTCTGTTTTCTTCCATCTCATTGAGTTTTTTCAGAAGTGCTATCTTGATTCCTCTGTCTTTTATGTCACATATTTCCATATCTTTAAGTTCCTTTTCTGGATACTTTTCATTGTCTTTCTGAGCTGTCTTGTTGCCTTGGTTATTCATGGCAATTACTGAGTTATTATTTCTCTTCCTAGACATCTACAGGAGTGGCTTCTGCAGCAGGTTGATAGGAAGAGGTCTTTCTTTTGTTTTCCAGTACGTGTTGGTAGAATGTTTTATTTTCTCTCAGACTGCATCCTTTTATTTCTCTCACACAGTAGTGCTATGTTTTCTCTGCACTGTTCCAGCTTCTCACACAATGGGGGGATTCCCTGGGAGACAGGCTTCTCCTCTGTTAATAGTTCGCTTGGGTCACAGGGCGCAGTGTTCGTGTGGTAAAGCGGAGAGCTTTTGAAGTTCCAAATCTCTTCCTGCACCAGATTCAGAGCCCGTATGTTTCACCAGTTGTTTACTCCTGCAGGGATCTGCCCAATTAGGTGGGGCCCGGGGTCGGGTGAGTTGTGAGCGGTGGCCAGAGCCATGGCAGTGACCACCACCACAGCCAGTCCTGCTTCCACAGCTCTCTGTTCTCTGCCAGAACCAGTTGGGCCGTGAATCTGTGTCTGTGGTCCACAGTTCTCAGAACAGCAAATATTCTGTTCTTTTGGTCTGACAGTGCTACTGTTCCGCGGACAGGTAGGGGCGGGGCAAGCTCTGGGAAGGTTGGGATGGGGTGGCTAGTGTCAGTGCCTAAGGCTTCCGTTCTCTGCTCGGCAGTGAGGGCTTAAACCGCTGTTTTCAGCCTTCTTCCCTCAGTCTTTGCTCCAAGGTCTCTGCTGTGAGCATTGTGTTCAGCCGTTTTATATGCTGCCCCCTTAGCCCTGTGGGCCACAAGCAGAGCCCTAGCAGTCCGAGTTCTTCCCTCTCCCGCAGCTGCGGTAGTTCCGGGATGCACCGAGCTCAGAGCACTGAGCTTGGTCTGCGTCCTGTGCCCTCGGGGCTCCGTCTCTGCACCTCTCCCTTCCCTCCTCCATCTCTTGTGCAACTCACCAATCTTTTGGTGAATTCAGTAGTGGGTCTCCTCCTCTTGCCTGTCTGCTGTTCAGGGAGTCCTTTGTGGAGTTATTGTTGTTTGTTTTGTTGTAAATTCCAGGGGATCTTTACAGAGGGTCACCTCATGCTGCCATTTTGGTGACTGAAACCCAGGCGATTTCTGAATATTGGTTTTTCCATCCTGTTACTTTATTAATTCATTTATCAGTTCTAATAGTTTTTTTTGTAAAATTTTTTGGTTCTCTAAATACAGTATCATGTATTCTGCAAATAATGATAGTTTTATTTTTCCTTTCCCTTTTGGGTACCTTTTATTTCTATTTGTTTTCTGATTACAGCGGCTAGGACTTCCAGAACTATGTTGAATAAAACTGGTAAAAGTGGCCATCCTTATCTTGTTCCTTATCTTAAGGGGAATGCTTTTAGTTGTTCCCCATTGGTATGATATAAGATCTGGGTTTGCCACATATTGCCTTTATTATGTTGAGATATGTTCCTTTTATTCCCATTTTGATGACAGTTTTTTTAATCATAAATGGCTGCTGGATTTTGTCAAATGCTATTTCTGCATCTATTGATATGACCATATGAGCTTTATTTATAATTTTGCTTATGTGGTGTATCGATTTGCAGGTGTTGTACCAAATTTGCATACCAGGAATGAATCCCACTTCATCATGGTGTATGATGTGTTTAATGTAATGCTGCATTCACATTGTTAAGCTTTTGTTGAATATATTTTATCTGTTTATCAGGAATATCTGACTACTTTTATTTATTTATTTATTTATTTATTTATTTATTTATTTATTTATTGTAATGTCTTTGAGTTTGGAATCAGGGTAATAGTTGCCTCTTAAAATGAGCTTTGGAGACTTCCTTTCTGTTGAATTTTTGGAATAGTTTGAGAATAGGTGTTAATTCTTCTTTAAGAGTTGGAGATGTCATCAAAATGGCGGCGTGAGGTGAGCCTCTGGAAATCTACCCTGGAATTTACAACAAATTAAACACCTATAACTCCACGAAGGACTCCCTGCACAGCAGACAGGCAAGGCGAAGAGGCTTACTACTGAATTCACATAAAGGTGGGCAAATTACACGAGCAGGGGAGAAGGGAAGGGAGAAGTGCAGAGATGGAGTCACGTGGGCACAGGACACAGATGTAGCTCAGTGCTCCGAGCTCGCTGCATCCCACAACTTCTGCAGCTGTGGGAGACGGAAGAACTCAGACTGCTAGGGATCCATTTTTGGCCCACAGGGCTGAGGGGACAGCATATAGCATGGTTGAACCCAACGCTCATGCTAGAGACCTCTCAGAGCAAAGACTGAGGGAAGAAGCCTGAAAACAGTGGTTCAAGCCCTCACTGCCGAGCAGAGAAATGAAGCCATAGGCACTGAGACTAGTGGCACCCTCCCTACCGTCCCAGAGCTCGCCCCGCCCCCACCTGCCCAGTGCTAGAAGTGGAACAGTAGCAGTGTCAGATCAAAAGAACAGAATATTTGCAGTTCTGAGAACTGTGGTCCAAAGACACAGATTCACAGCCCAACTACTTCCAGCAAAGGGGAGGGAGCTGTGGAAGCAGAAATGGCTGCGTTGGTGGTCGCTGCCATTGCTCTGAGCCACCTCTCACAACTCACCCCGTCCCTGTCCCCACCTATCTGGGCAGATCTCTGCAGGAATAAACAGAACTGCTGAAACACGCAGGCTCTGAATCGGGTGCAGGAAGAGCTTTGGAACTTCAAAAGCTCTCCGAATCCCCACAGGGACATTGTGCCCTATGACCCAGGTGAACTGCTAACAGAGGAGAAGCACACCATCCATTATGTGAGAAGCTGGAATAGTGCATAGAAAACATAACACTACAGTGTGAGAGAGAAAAAAGGGATGCAGTCAGAGAGAAAATAAAACATTCTACCAACACGTACTGGAAAACAAAAGAAAGACCTCTTCCTATCAACCTGTTGCAGAACCCACTGCTGTAGATGTCTAGGAAGAGAAATAATAAATCATTAATTGCCATGAATAACAAAGACAACAAGACAGCGCAGAAAGAAATTGAAAAGACTCCAGAAAATGAATTTAAATATATGGAAATATGTGACATAAATGACATAGAATTAAAGATTGCAGTTCTGAAAAAACTCAATGAGATGCAAGAAAATACAGAAAGGCAGTTTAATGAACTCAGAAACGCAATCAAAGAACAACATGAGCATTTTACGAAAGAGATTGAAATTTTAAAAAAGAACCAAATAGAATTTCTGGAGATTAAGAAAACTCAATAGAGGAAATTAAGAATGAAACAACCAACTTAGGTAGTAGAGTTGACCAGATGGAGGAAGGAATCAGTGACATCGAAGATAGAAACCTGGAAATGACACGGATGGAAGAGAGAAACTTGAAACTTAAAAGAAATGAAAGAACTCTACAAGAACTTTCTGACTCCATCATTAAGAGCAATATAAGAATAATGGCATAGCAGAAGGAGAAGAAAGAGAGAAGGGAACAGAGACTATATTAAAAAAAAAAAAGTCAATGAGAATTTTCCAAATTTGTGGAAAGAACTGGGTCCTCAAATACAAAAAGCAAACCAAATAGGCCTTCTCCAAGGCACATTGTATTGAAGCCGCCAAAAATCAACAACAAAGAAAGAATCCTCAAGGCAGCCAGGGAAAAGAAGACGGTAACCTACAAAGAAAAGCCCATTAGATTATCATCACATTTCTCAGCAGAAACTCTATAAGCCAGGAGGGAGTGAAACCAAATATTCAAACTACTGAAAGAGAGAAATTATGAGCCAAGAATAATGTACCTAGCAGAGACATCCTTTAAATATGAAGGAGAAATAAAGACCTTTCCGACATACAACGTCTGAGGGAATTTTCTAATACATTACCTGCACTACAAGAAATACTAAAGCAGGCTCTTTGACCACCATCAACAGGGACAATTTGTGGCAACCAAAACATAAAAATGGGGAGAGTAAAAGCCTGAAGCAGAATATGGGAATGGAGAAAGTAAGCGTGCTGAAGAAAATGGAATACTCTAAATATCAAACTTACTTTTACATAAACTTAAGGGTAACCACTCAAAAATAATCCAGAACTGAAATATGTAGTGTAATAAAAGAAGAAACAGAGGGAAACATCATGTAATACCACCACACAGAAATGATAGACAATAACAAAAAGGCAAAGAAACCATGGAGACACAATCATACCAGAAAACTAAAGACAGAATGATATGAAATCCTCACATATCAATAATCACCCTAAATGTAAATAACTGAACTCACAAATAAAACGCACAGACTAGCAGATTGGATCAAGAAACTAAACCCAACCATATGCTGTTTCCAAGAGACGCATCTCAGCTACAAGGACAAACATAGACTCAAAGTGAAAGGGTGGAAATTGACACTCCAAGCAAATGGTATCCAGAGAAAATCAGGTGTAGCTATACTGATATCAGATGAAACAGACTTCAGGGTGAAAAAGATAACAAGAGACAAAGATAGACATTCCATAATGGTAAAGGGGACTATACAACAAGAAGACATAACAGTCATCAATATTTATGTCCCCAATCAGGGATCACCGAAATATACCAAGCAACTACTAACAGAACTAAAGGAGAAATTGACCAAAACACAATTATACTAGGGGACCTAAATACATCAGTGACAGCAATGGATAGGTCATCCAACCAGAAAATAAATAACGAAATAGCAGCCCTAAATGACACATTAGATGAAATGGACATAATTGACATATATAGACCACTGCATCCTAAAACATCAGACTATACATTTTTTTCTAGTGTAAAAAAATGGAACATTCTCAAGGATAGACCATATATTGGGACATATGTAACTTCAGGAATTTAAATAAGATTGAAATTATACCAAGCATATTCTGTGATCACAAGGCTTTGAAATTGGATATCAACTGCAAAAAGAAGCAGGAAAAAACTCAAATACATGGATATTAAACAACATACTTTCAAAAAACGACTGGGTCAAAGAAGAAATTAGAGGAGAGTTCAGAAGATACATAGACACAAATGAGAATGAAAATACATCCTACCAATATTTTTTGGATGCAGCAAAAGCAGTTTGAAGAGGGAGATTTGTATCATTACAGGCCTATCTCAAGAAATAAGAAAAATCCCAAATAAATAACTTCATGTTACACCTTAAAGAACTAGGAAAAAAAAGAACAAATGAAACCTAAGGACACAGGAGAAAGGAAATAATAGAAATCAGAGCAGATCTAACTGAAATAGAGAAAAAAAAAATAGAAAAAAATTAATATGACAATGAGCTGGTTCTTTGAAAAGATTAACAAAATTGACAGACCCTTGACTAGACTCACTAAGATATAAGGAGAAAAGACACTAATAAACAAAATCAGAAATGAAACAGGGGAAGTTATCACGGACAACACAGAAATACAAAGGATCATCCAAGAATACTATGAAGCACTATATGCCACCAACTTCAATAACCTAGAAGAAATGGACACGTTCTTAGAAACATATAGCCTTCCTAGTCTGAACCATGAAGAACTGGAAAATCTAAACAGACCAATTACCAGTAAGGAAATTGAATCAGTCATACAAAACCTTCCCAAAAGCAAATGTCCTGGACCAGATGGCTTCACTAGTGAATTCTACCAAAGCTTCAAAGAGGATCTAATGCCAATCCTGCTCAAACTCTTCCAGAAAATTGAAGAAGAGACAGTACTCCCTAACTCATTTTATGAGGTCAATATTACCCTGATACCAAAACCTGTCAAGGACAACACACAAAAAGAGAACTACAGACCACTATGAATACAGATGCAAAAATCCTAAACAAAATTCTAGCAAATCGAATGCAACAATGCATTAAAAAGATTTTTCATCACAACCAAGTGGGGTTCATCCCAGGGGCACAAGGATGGTTCAATATATGCAAATCCATCAATGTGGTATATCACATAAACAAAATAAAGGACAAAAATCATATGATTATATCAATTGATGCTGAAAAAGATTTTGACAAGATAGTACATCCAATTATGTTTAAAACACTTAATAAAATAGGTATAGGAAGAAAGTACCTTAACATAATAAAGGCCATATATTACAAACCCTCAGCTAATCTCATCATTAATGGTGAAAAACTGAAGCTCTTTGCTGTACGTTCAGGAACACAACAGGGCTGTCTCCTATCCCCTCTCCTTTTCAACATAGTGTTGGAAGTCCCCGCCAGAGCAATCAGTCAAGAGAAAGAAATAAAAGGCATCCAAACTGGGAATGAAGGAGTTAAATTATCACTCTTTGCAGATGACATGATGCTGTATATAGAAAACCCTAAAGTCTCCACCAAAAAGCTATTAGAAACAATCAACGAATACAGTAATGTGGCCAGCTACAAAATCAACGTAGAAAAATCCGTTGCATTCCTATATACTAACAATGAAACTCAGAAAAAGTAATAATAATAAAAAAAACAATTTCATTTTCAATTGCAGCAAAAAGAACAAAATACCTAAGAATAAATTTAACCAAGGATGTGAAAGACCTATATGCTGAAAACTACAAGACATTTTTAAAGAAATTGAAGAAGACACAACGAAATGGAAAAACATTCCCTGCTCATGGATTGGAAGAATCAACATAGTTAAAATGACCATATTACCCAAAGCAATATACAAATTTAAAGCAATCCCCATCAAAATCCCAATGGCATTTTTTAAAGAAATAGAACAGGAAATCATCAGATTTGTTTGGAACCACAAAAGACCCCGAAGAGACAAAGCAATCTAAGAAAAATTAACAATGCTGGAGGTATCACAGTTCCTGACTTTAGCTTGTACTACAGGGCAACAATAATCAAAACAGCATGGTATTGGAAGAAAAACAGACACATAGGCCAATGGAATAGAATTGAGAAGCCAGAAATAAACCCTCATTAATATGGACAGAGAATTTTTGAGAAAGAAGCAAAAAACATACAATGGAGAAAAGACAGCCTCTTCAATAAATGGTGCTGGCAGAATTGGACAGCCACCAACAAAGGAATGAAACTGGACTGGTATCTGTCACCATGTACCAAAATTAATTCAAAATGGATCAAAGACTTAAGCATAAGACCGGAAACAATAAACTGCATAGAAGAAGACATAGGTACTAAAGTTATGGACCTGGGGGTTAAAGAACGTTTTGTGAATTTGACTCCAAAGGCAAGGGAAGTAAAAGCTAAAATAAGTGAATGGGACTATATGGAACTTTAAAGCTTTTGCACAGCAAAAGAAACCATTGACAAAATAAAGACACAACCAACTGAATGGGAGAAGGTTTTTGCAAACAGTGCCTCCGATAAGGGGCTAATATCCAAAATGTACAATTGTTGAGTTGAACTCTTGCAACTCAACAACAAAAAAACAAACAACCCAATTAAAAAAATGGGCAGAGGACCTGAAGAGACATTTCTCCAAAGAGGACATACAAATGGCAAATAGACATATGAAAAAATGCTCAACATCACTAATCATCAGAGAAATGCAAATAAATCCACAATGAGATGTCACCTCACCCCAGTTAGAATGGCTATCATGAACAAGACAAATAGTAGCTAGTGTTGGAGAGGCTGTGGAGAAAAAGGAACCCTCATACACTGTTGGTGGGTATGCAGATGGTGCAGCCGTATGGAAGGCAGTGTGGAGGTTCCTCAAAAATTTAAGAACAGACTTACCGTATGACCCAGCAATCCCTCTCCTGGGTATCTACCCAAACAATCTGAAAACATTTATACATAAAGACACGTGTGCTCCAATGTTCACTTCAGCTTTGTTTGCAGTGGGCAAGACATGGAAACAACCAAAATGTCCTCCGATAGCTGAATGGATATAGCAGTTGTGGTATATGTACACAATGGAATACTATTCGACGGTAAGAAAAGATGAAATAGGACCATTTGTGACAACATGGATGGATCTCGAGAATATAATGCTAAGCGAAATAAGTCAGAAAACGCAGAGAACCATATGATTTCACTGATATGTAATATATAAACCAAAAACAAGAAAAGAACAAGACAAACAAATGAGAAAGAAAAACTCATAGACACAGACAATAGTTTAGTGGTTACCAGAGGTTAAGGGGTTAGGGGGATGGGAGATGAGGATAAAGGGGATCAAATGTATGGTGATGGAAGTAGAACTGACTCTGGGTGGTGAATACACAGTGGGATTTATAGATCATGTGATACAGAATTGTACACCTGACATCTATGTAACTTTACTAACAATTGTCAACCCAATAAACTTTAATTAAAAAAAAAAGCAGCTGTTGAAATTCATTGTATTTATTGCTAGATACTACTGGGAATATTACAACACTGTATAGGTTGTTCCATGGCCTGATTGCACAAAAGAATCATCTGAGGTGTTTGTACACTACTGCTCTGAGGTACTGCCTGGGAATATTTATTGTTTACAAGCACTGCTTGTTATTTTTATGAAATAGGTTCACAAAATAGTAGTTTGGGAAGTTTTACTACATTGTCTAGTGTCTCTTCATTAAAATTAACAGGGGTTTTTTTCTTCTTCTACCTTTAATACAAGGAATAGTTTTATTTCTTTTCAGTAACTGATATGCAGTTATCAGATGGATGGTATAATTATATAGCTTAACATGTATCTTTCATTATCTTACAGAAACTGCATTCATGACTTACGTTTGAAAATTGTCTAGAAACTTCTGCTTTACACTTTCACATTTGTAAAAGTTTTGTGTTACTTCTGTTTTATTTTACTTTCAATTTTTTATTCCTCACTTTAATGCTTTCACTTATTATATCCCAATTGTTTATTTTTTTACTTTCTTCAACTTCTGGAACTAAAATATTCAGCTTATTATATGCCATAAATAAAATAAAAACAAAGGAGTAAATATTCATATAGTATTAATTTTTCCCCCTGTGGATGAAGGGCAGTGGATTTTCTGTGAAATAACTCGTTGTTTTTTTTTTTCTTATTCTGTGTTTGGTTTTGAAAGCTTATCTTAGGTTCTATCATTCAGTTTATACAGAAAAAAAGAAAGATTATTTTTGAAATAGTGGCCCACACATCAAATCAAAACCGTGATGAAATATGATTTCACACCTACTAGGATAGCTATAATAACAAAGACAGACAAGAGCAAGTGTTGGTGATGATGTGGAGAAATTAGAACTGTTATACATTGCTGTTGAAAATGTAAAATGGTGCAGTTGCTTTGGAACTTAGTTTGGTAGTTCCTCAAAAAGTTAAACATATAGTTACCACATGACCAAGCAATTCTACTAGCTATGCACCCAAGAAAAATGAAAACATGACCACATAAAAATTGTACATGCATATTCATGGCAACATTATTCATAATAGCCAATAAATGCAAATGACCCACCTATCTATTAACGGGTGAATGGATAAACAAAATGTGTATTCATTTTTCATACAATAGAATATTATTTGGCCATAAAAAGAATGGAATACAGGCATACCTCAGAGACATTGCGGGTTTGGTTCCAGACCACTAAAATAATGCTAGTAGCACAATAAAGTAAGTCACACACATTTTTTGGTTTCCCAATGCATATAAACATTATGTTTACACTATACTGTAGTCTATTAAGTGTGAATATCATTATGTCTGAAAATATAAGTATACCTCAATTTAAAAATAATTGATTGCTAAAAAGTGCTATCATCTGAGTTTTTAGTGAGTTGTAATCTTGTTGCTGGTTGAGGGTCTTTCCTCAATGCTGATTACTGGTGACTGATCAGGGTGGTGGTTGCTGAAGGTTGAGGTGGCTGTGGCATTTTTGTAAAACTAAATCAACATTGATTGACTCTTCCTTTCATGAATGATTTCTCTGTAGTATGTGAAGCTGTTTGGTAGTATTTTATCCACAATAGAACTTCTTTCAAAATTGGAGTCAATCCTCTTACACCCTGCATTGACTTCTCTCTAGCTATGCAAGTCCTGGATGACATATTTTTCCAATGTGAAGCTATTTCATGTACACTGAAAATCTGTTGTTTAGTGTAGCCACCTTCATTAATGACCTTAGCTGGATCTTCTGGATAACTTGCTGCAGCTTCTACAACAGCACTTGCTGCTTCACCTTGTACTTTTATGTAATGGAGACAGCTTTTTCCCTTCAACCTCATGAACTAACCTCTGCTAGCTTCAAACTTTTCTTCTGCAGCTTCCTCACCTTTCTCAGCCTTCAGAGAATTGAAGAGTTAGGGCCTTGCTCTAGATTAGACTTTGGCTTAAGGGGATATTATTGCTGATTTGATCTTTTATCCAGACCACTAAAACTTTCTCCATAACAGCAATAAGGCTGTTTCACTTTCTTATTATTCGTGTGTTCACTGGAGTAGCACTTTTAATTTCCTTCAAGAACTATTCCTTCACATTCACAATTTGGTGAACTGGTGCAAGAGGCCTAGTTTTCAGCCTGTCTCAGCTTATGACATGCCTTCCTGATTAAGCTTAATTTCTAGCTTTTGATTTAAAGTAGATGTGTGACTCTCCCTTTCACTTGAACACTTAGAGGTCATTGTGGGGTTATTAATTGGCCTAATTTCAATATTTTTGTGTCTCTGAGAATAGGGAGACCTGAGGAAAGGGAGAGAGACAGGGAACAGCTAGTTAGTGGAACAGTCAGAACATACACTATGCTTTTCAATTAAGTTTACCACTTTATATGGGCATGGCTTGTGGTGCCTGAGAAGAATTACAATAGTAAATCAAATATCATTGAACACAGATCTCCATAACAAATATAATAATGACAAAGTTTGAAATATTGTGAGAATTACCAATATGTGACATAGAGACATGAGTGCAGCAAATGTTGTTGGAAAAAATGGCGCCTGTCTTGGTCAACACAGGATTGCCTTTTGTTCAATTTGTAAAAAAAAATGCAATATCTGCAAAGTGCAATAAAGCTAAACACAATAAAATGAGGTATGTCTGTACTGATACAGGTTACAACATGGCTGAAATTTGAAAACATTATGGCAACTGAAAGAAATTAGACACAAAACACCACATATTACATGATTCCGTTTACTTGAAATGTCCAAAATATGTCAATATATACAGACAGAATGTAGATTAGTGTTTGCCAGGACCTGGGGTTTCTTTTGGGGATAATAAAATATTTTTAAACTAGAAATTGGTGATGGATGCACTACTCTGTGTATATAGTAAAAACCATTAAATTGTACACTTTAAAAGGCTGATTGTATGGCATATTAATTACATCTCAGTAAAGGTGTTTAAAAAATATTGGTCCACAACCTTTTCACTATCAAACATGCCTCTTAATGTTAACCATTATTGCCCACATATCATTTTCCCCCATGGTTATCATGGTTTTAACTTTTTTTCATATCATAAGTAGCATTTATTAACTCATTAGTGTTCTAATTTTTTTCAAAGACACAGGTATCAATAATTATTTCTGTTTACCATTAGATAAGCAGTTTCCAAACTGAGCTGCTATGATTGCTGTTAAAGATAATAAACTGGATGTTTTGTAAATTTGTTTAGTTTTTTCATGGGGGAAATGTATGATATGTATTAGGCTGTTAGAAGTAATAAAAGAGATCCCAGGCTTTTCTTTCTTTTTTTTTTTTTTTTTAGTTTCAGGTGTACAAAGCAATATAATAGACATTTACACCCCACAAAAATTGATAACCTTCCCCAATCTACTACCCCTCTGACATTATATATAGCTGCTATCATACCATTGACTATATTCCGTATGGTGTACTCCACATCCCATGAAAATATATGTATATATATTTGATATTATATATATATATATATATATATATATATATATATATATATATATATATTTGATATTCAATATTATTCAGCTTCAGCTTCAGGTGTATAGCAAGCACAGTGGTCAGGCATCCACACAGTCTATGAAGTGATATCCCTAATAAGTCCAGTGCCCGCCTGGCACCCTACATAATCTTTACAACATTATTGATTATATTCCTCATACTGTATTTCATATCCCTGTGACTATATTGTGACTACTAATTTGTACTTCCTAATCTCTTTACCTTTTCCTGCCATCCCCATACCCCTCCCATCGAGCAACCATCAGTTATTTTATCCCTGTATCTCTATTTCTGTTCTATTTGTTCGTTCATTCTGTTCTTTAGATTCCACATATAAGTGAGATCATATGGTATTTGTCTTTCTCTGTCTGACTTATTTCACTTAGCATAATATTCTCTAAATCCACCCATGTTGATGCAAATAGTAAATTTCATTCTTTTTATAGCAGAGTAATACTCCTTTGCATAAAAGTACTACAGTTTCTTTATCCAACCATCTATCAGTGGGCATTTTGAGATTAGTGAATAGTGCTACAATAAACATAGGGGTGCATATATATTTTTTTTCTAAATAGTGTTTTAGATTCCTTTGGAAAAATACCCAGGAGTGGAATTGCTGGGTCATAACGTAGTTCCATTTTTACTTTTTTGAGGTAACTCCATACTGTTTTCCACAGTGGCTGCACCAATCTGCAATCCCACCAACAGTGCATGAGGGTTCCCTTTTCTCCTCATTCTCGCCAACACTTGTTTATTTATTGATGATAGCCATTCTGACAGGAGGGAGGTCATATCTCATTGTGGTGTTTATGTGCATTTCTCTAATGATTCGTGACACTGATCATTTTTTCATACGTCTGTTGGCCATCTATACATTCTCTTTAGAGAAATGTCTCTTCATGTCCTCTGCCCATTTTTTTCATTTATTGACATTTGTTTATTTTTTATTAAAGTTTATTGGAGTGACAATGGTTAGTAAAGTTACATTGGTTTCAAGTGTACAATTCTGTAATACATGATCTATACATCACATTATGTGTTTACCTTCCAAAGTCAGTTCTCCTTCCATCTACCCATTTTTGATTTTTTTTTTTTAGTGTTGAGTTTTATGAGTTTTCTTTTTTCATTTTGGATATCAGATGTATCATTAGCAAATATCTGCTCCCTTTCAGTAGGACATCTTTTTGATTTATTGATGGTTTTCTTTGTTGTGAAGAAACTTTTCAGTTTGATGTAATCCCACATGATTATTTTTTCTTTTGCTTCCCTTGCCCAAGGGGACATATCAGTAAAAATGTTACTAAGGGTAATGTCTGTGAATTTACTTTCTATATTTTCTTCTAAGAGTTTTAGGTCTTTGGGTCATTTAAGACTTTAATCCATTTTTTTCTTGCACATGGTATTAGAAAGTGGTCCAGTTTCATTTTTTTGCATGTATCTATCCAGGTTTCCCAGCACCACTGATTAAACAGATTGCCTTTATGCCAATGTAAATTCTTGCTTCCATTGTCATAGATTAATTGACCATATAGGCACAGATTTATTTCTGGGCTGTCTATTCTGTTCCATTGATCTTTGTGTCTGTTTTGATGCCAGTACCATGTTGTTTTGATTACTATAGCCTTGTAGTAAGATTTGATGTCAGGTAGCATGACACCTCTCACTTTGTTCTTATTTCTCAAGATTGCCATGGCTATTTGGAGTCTTTTATGGTTCCATATAAATTTTAGGATTATTTGTTCCAGCTCTGTGAAAAATGCCACTGGTAATTTGAAGGGTATTGCACTGAAGGTGTGCAAATTAAGTTTGTGAACTCATCCTAGAAAAATTGCTACATACCTCATCGCTGAATATCACTACTCCCCTTGCGAAGCTATGCACTGATGCCAATGTCTAATCCACCCTTCAAACAACTTTGGAACTCTCTCTGGAATGGCCCTCAGAGCTGTCATCTTATTACTGTAAGTGTCCTGAATTGTCATCAAAATATCTTTCTTTCAATATTTCCTTTATCTTTAGGTAAAGAAAGAAGTAACTGGGGGCCAGATCAGGTGAGTAGGGAGGGTGTTCCAATACAGTTATTTGTTTATTGGCTAAAAACTGCCTCCCAGACAGTGCCCTGTGAGCTGGTACATTGTCAATCCAAGAGTCATGAATTGTTGATTAGAAGTTCAGGTCATTTTCAACTAACTTTTTCATGCAGCCTTTTCCACACTTCCAAATAGTAAACTTGGTTAACTGTTTGTCCAGTAGGTACAAATTAATAATGAATAATCCCTCTGATATCAAAAATGGTTAACAACATTGTTTTGACTCTTGATTTGAACTGATGGAACTTTTTTGGTCGTGGAGAATTGGCCGACTTCAATTGTGCACTTTGACACTTTGTTTCAGGGTCATATTGGTACATTCATTTTCATCGTCATATTTCATAACAGGGCACAAAACATAATCAGGCCTCTCTAAAATTTCTTGGGAAACTTCAAATCTCCTTTGCTATTGTTCATCAGTGAGCTCCTTTGGGACCATTTTTGCACACACCTTTAATGCCAAGATTTGCAGTTAAGATTTTCCTGTTTCTCTATCGATATTGACTTGGTCTGCTATGCATCTCACAGTGAGCGGAAGACTTTGATGCACACTTCGATGAACTTTTGAAATGTTTTTGTCAGTTCTGCTTGTTACTGGCTCCCCTGACTTCTCTTCATCAGTGACACATTCTCTCCCCTCAGAAGAACATTTGTTTGTTTCTTTGTTTTTGTTTTTTAAATTAAAGTTTATTCGGGTGACAATTATTAGGAAAGTTACATAGATTTCAGGTATACAATTCTGTAATACATCCTCTATATATCACGTCGTGTGTTCACCATCCAGGTCAGTTCTCCTTCCATCACCATATATTAGACCCTGTTTACCGTCTTCTAGAGCCTCCTTCACCCTTTACCTCTGGTAACCACTAAACTATTGTCTATGTCTATGAGATTTTGTTCCTTCATTTGTTTGTCTTGTCCTTTTGTTGTTTTCAGTTTTTTATACCACATATCAGTGAAATCATATGGTTCTCTACTTTCTCTGTCTGGCTTATTTCACTTAGCATTACAATCTCAAGATCCATCCATGTTGTCACAAATGGTCCTATTTCATCTTTACTTACTGCCAAATAGCATTCCATTGTGTATATATACCACATCTTCTTTATCCATTCATCCATCAAAGGACGTTTTGGTTGTTTCCATCTCTTGGCCACCTTAAATAAAGCTGCAATGAACATTGGAGCACACATGTCTTTATGGATAAATGTTTTCAGATTTTTTGGGTAGATACCCAGGAGAGGGATTGCTGGGTCATATGGTAATTCTATTCTTAATTCTTTGAGGAACCTCCACACTGCCTTCCATAGTGGCTCCACCAATCTGCATTCCCACCAACAGTGTATGAGGGTTCCTTTTTCTCCACAGCCACTCCAACACTTGTTACTATTTCTATTATTGATGTTAGCCATTCTAACTGGGGTGAGGTGATATCTCATTGTGGTTTTTATTTGCATTTCTCTGATGATTAGTGATGTTGAGCATTTTTTTCATATGTCTATTTGCCATTTGTATGTCCTCTTTGGAGAAATGTCTCTTCAGGTCCTCTGCCCATTTTTCAATTGGGTTGTTTTGTATTTTTGTTATTGAGTTTCATGAGTTCCTTGAATATTTTGGATATTAACCCCTTATTGGAGAAGCTGTTTGCAAAAATCTTCTCCCATTCAGTTGGTTGCCTCTTTATTTTTTCAATGGTTTAGAAGAATGTTTAATCCATTTATCCACTGCCACTCTCTTCATGGCATTATCCCCATAAGCTTGGACTAATATGTCCCTGATTTCACTTCCACTATTGCCAAGTTTAATAAGAAATTTAACGTTTCTTCATTGCTCTAATTCAAGCTGAGACATTCTCTTGATGGCACACAAAAACATGCAACAACAATAATGAATGTCACTCAGCAAGATACTGCCACATATTGGCATTAAAACAGCTGTGAGACAATGATGTACCAAGGTTATGAAACCTTACCGACCTGTTTCTACAGTGCTGCCAATTAAGTTGCAAGTTTGTGAACTAATTGCCAGATGTGTATATTCCCTTAGGTAGTATGGACTTTTTAACTATATTAATTCTTCCTATCCATGAGCATGGTATATATGTTTCCATTTATTTGCACCTTCTTTAATTGCTCTCTTCAGTGTCCTTTATTTCTGTTTTTTTATTAAAGTTTATTGGTGGTAAGAATGGTTAGTAATTTTACATAAGTTTCAAGTGTATAATGCGGTAATACATCATCTATATATCACATTGTGTGTTCACCATCCAAAGTCAGTTCTCCTTCAATCACCATATATTTGATCCCTGCTTGATCCCTTTTGCCCTCATCAACTACCCTTCTTCCCCCTTACACTCTGGTAACCACTAAACTATTGTCTATGTCTATGAATTTTTTTTTTAATTTATTGGGGTGACAATTGTTAGTAAAATTACATAGATTTCAGGTGTGCAATTCTGTATCACATCATCTATAAATTACATTGTGTGTTCACCACCCAGAGTCAGTTCTCCTTCCATCACCATATATTTGATCCCCCTTACCCTCATCTCCCACCCCCTGAATTTTTATATCTTTATTTGTTCACCTTGTTCCTTTGTTGTTTTCTGTTTCATATCCCACATATCAGCGAAGTCATATGGTTCTTGACTTTTTCTGTCTGACAGAAAAAGTTTTCTCCCATTTTTCTGTCTCTTATTTCTTCTTTGACTGTATTGTTCTTTAAAAGTATCATGTTTAATCTCCACATATTTGTGGTTTTTCCTGCTTTCTTTTTGCAGTTGCTGTCCAATTTCAAAGGCTTGTGATCAGATAATATGCTTGGTATGATCAATGGTCTTAAATTTGCTGAGGCTCATTTTATGTTCCAATATATGGTCTATCCTTGAGAATGTTCCATGTATGCTAGGAAAGAATTATTGTGTGATGTTTTAGGATGAAGTGCTGTATAAATGTCAATTATATCCATTTCGTCTAATGTGTCATTTAGGGCTTATATTTCTTTATTTATTTTCTGTTTGGATGATCTATCCATAGTTGTCAATGATGTATTTAGTTCCCTTACTATAATTGTGTTTTGGCCAATTTCTCCCATTAGTTCTGTCAGTAGTTGCTTGGTATATTTCGGTGCTCCCTGATTGGGGGCATAAATATTGATGACTGTATGTCTTCTTGTTGTATAGTCCCCTTTACCATTATGAAATGTCCATCTTTGTCTCTTGTTACGTTTTTTACCTTGAAGTCTACTTCATCTGATATCACTATGGGTACACCTGCTTTTTTCTGTGTACCATTTTCTTGCAGTGTCAATTTCAACCCTTTCACTGTGAGTCTGTATTTATCCTGTAGCTGAGATGTGTCTCTTGGAGGCAGCGTACGTTTGTGTTCAGTTTTTTTTTTAATCCAATCTACTTCTCTGTGCCATTTTATTATTGAGTTCAGTCCATTTACATTTAGGGTTGTTATTTATATATGAGGATTTCCTATCATTCTTTCTTTGGTTTTCTCATAAGACTGTGTCTCCATTGTTCTTTACCTTTTTGTTGCTGTCTATTATTTCATTGTGGTGGTATTCTATGATTTTTTCCCTCTCTTTCTTCTTTAATTAAGCAATATAATCAATTCTGGATTTTTTTCTTTTTTTATTGGTTACCATGAAGTTTATGTAAGAGAAATTTTTCTATTTCGAATGTTCTATTTTCTTCAGCATGCTTACTAGTATTCCATTCTTGTATTCCGGTTCAGGCCTCTACTCTCCCCCCTTTTATATTTATGTTGTCACAAATTATCCCAATTTTTGCTCTGAGTTGATTTCTGTGCTCCGTAGCAAGTTGTGTTTCTCCTTTTTTTCAAATGTTTTTTGTCTGCCTTTTTTATACTGTATGTTACAGTTAAGTGTATAGTGTCCTCTTTGGTGTAGGGGCTGCCATTTCCTGCTTCTCTCAGTTTGTAATCCTACTCGTGGTTTTGTATTCTTTTGTTTTTTTGTTTCAGGTCGAATGGCCTCCTTTAGTAGTTCTTGCAGTGCATGTTTTGTGTTAAAAAATTCCCTTAGCTTCTGTATGTGTGAAAACGTCTTTTTATTCCATCTTCATAGCTTAAGGATATCTTTGCTGGATATATTATTCTTGACTCTTACTTTCTCGCTTTCATTAGTTTGAATATTTGTTTCCACTTGCTCCTGACTTGTAGAATTTCTGCTGAAAATTCTGATGATAATCTGTAGGCTTTCCTTTGTAGGTTACCGTCTTCTTTTCCCTGGTTGCCTGGGGATTCTTTCTTTGTCATTTATTTTGACAGCTTTAATACAATGTGCCTTGGAGAATGTCTATTGGGATTGAGGTAATTAGGTATTCTATTTGCATTTTGGATTTGAGTTCTCTCCACAACTTTGGGAAATTCTCATTAACCGATTGTTTGAATATACTCTCGGTTTGCTTTTCCCTTTCTTCTCCTTGTGGTAGGCCCATTATTCTTATGTTGCTCTTTCTGATGGAGTCAGAATGTTCTTGTAGACTTCTTTCTTTCTTTTAAGTCTCAAGTCTCTCTCTTCTTCCATCCATGTCATTTCCAGATTTCATCTGTGATGTCACTGATCCTTTCCTCCATCTGGTCAACTCTATTACCTAAGCTGGCTATTTTATTCTTCATTTCTTTTATTAAGTTCTTAATCTCCAAAAATTCTATTTGGTTCTTTTTAAAATTTTAATATCTTTTGTAAAATCTTCATTTTGTTCTTTGATTGTGTTTCTGAGTTCATTAAATTGCCTGTCTGTGTTTTCTTGCCTCTCATTGAGTTTTTTCAGAACTGCAGTCTTGAAGTCCCTGTCACTGAAGTCACATATTTCCATGTCTTTAAGTTACTTTTCTGGAGACTTTTCACTTTCTTTCTGAGCTGTCTTGTTGCCTTGGTTATTCATGACAATTAATGAATTATTATTTCTTTTCCTAAGCATCTTCAAGAGTGGGTTCTGCAACAAGTTGATAGAAAGATGTCTTTCTTTTGCTTTCCAGTAGGTGTTGGTAGAATGTTTTATTTTCTCTCTGACTGCAACCTTTTATTCTGTCTCATGCTGTAATGTTATATTTTCTCTGCACTGTTCTGGCTTCTCACACAATGCAAGAATTCCCTGGAAGGTGGGCTTTTCCTCTGTGAACAGGTCACCTGTGTCACAGGGCACCCCCTCCGTAGGGGGTTGTGGAGAGCTTCTGAAATTCCAGAGGTCTACCTACTCCAATTTCAGAGCCTGTGTGTTTACTTTTGCAGGCATCAGCCCAGATAGGTGGGGACTGGGGCTGGTTGGGTTGTGGGAGGTGGCTCAGAGCAAAGGCGGGAACAACCAGCACAGCCAGTCTTGCACCCTAGGCTCCCTTTTCTTCACTGGAACTATTTGGGCTGCAAGTCGGTGGCTGCAGGCTTCAGTTCTCAGGACTGCTAATATTACGTTCTTTTTTATCTGACACTGCTACCTTTCCTCTTCTAGCACTGGGAGGGTGGGGGTGGGTTGAGCTCTCAGTGGTTGGGTAGGGGTCAGCTAGTGTTCGTGCCTATGTCTTCCATCATCTGCTCAACAGTAAGGGCTTAAACCACTGTTTTCACCCTTCTTCCCTCAGTCTTTGCTTTGAGGTCTCTGCCATGAGCGTTGGGTTCAGCAATATTGTAAGTTGACCCCTCAGGCTTGACTGTGGACCATAAGCAGAGCACTAGCAGTCTGAATTCTTCTCTCTCCTGTGACTGCAGTAACTCTGGAATGCAGTCTGGAATGCAGATCTCCAAGCTCTGGTCTGCTTGTGTGTCCCCACAGCCTGCGTCTCCACACTTCCCCTTTACTTTCTTCCCTGCTCGCCCAATTTGCACACTTTTAGATTATTTTAGTTGCACACCTCCTAGTCTTGCCTGCCTGCTGCATAGAGAGTCCTTTGTGGAATTATAGTTGTTCAATTTGTTGTAAATTTCTGGGAAGATTTCAAGAGACTCATCTCACTCTGCCCTTTTTATGACGTCCGAATGCTGTAAACATTTAAAGAGGTTTTCTATGCCTTTTGTGCCTGGCTGATTTGAGAGCACTTTCGTGCATATGACTGTCACAATGCCTAACACAGCCATTTATAATTTCAAAGTGAACTAATGCATGTGAAAGTGCTTTCTGGAAACTGTAAAGACTTTGGAAATGTAACTATTATTATTATTATTATTATTATTATTATTATTATTTTATCATTGTCATTATGTGATGTCATTTGATCCTTATAATTGCCATGTGAGGTAGACCCAATATTGTTTTTGGTGTTTTCATTGTCTTCCATGGAGGAAACTCAGGAGCATTAAACTATTCTCCATAGCTGTGTGGTTAGTAAACAGAGGAGTCAACACTAGAACTCCAGTCTGTAATGCCTTGGTCAGCCCTATTCCTGCAGCACAGTGCTGCTTCTTCAATCAAATTTTTGGGTGTAACTTAAATGAAGCCAAGAGAAATTAAAAATGACCCAAGTGAAAGAGGAAAATATAATTCTCAATTTCCAAGACACAACTAGCATTGTGCATACAAACAAGTTGAGGGAACAGGACCTACTCCTTCTGATAAGGAACTTTTGAAAGGACAGAATCATTCTAAAGTTTAACATTAATGGTGAGAAAATGGTCGTTCTGAGGGGCCAATTAGAGGCTTAGTAGCCTGCAGTATTTTATAGAATGTCATAGCTTAAGGAAGCTGAGGAAAGGGAGTTATGCCTGCCTTGAAGTATTGAGCAAAATAGGGTAGCAGAGTTGCTTCCATTTGTTTTTGTTTTTTTTTTTTTTTTTTTTTTTTGGTGTGTGTGTGTGTGAAAGAGAATACCTTTCTAATTTTAGAGTCTTCCAAGAGGTGGCTAAGCTTTTGTTGGAAAGAAAGATTTTCTCAGTGCTCATTTTGAGAGGTGTTTGTGAAATCATTTTATATCCTGTTTGGAAAAGGAAGACAATGTGGTAGAAATGAAAAACGAGTTTTTGTAAGAAGTTATCTTCTTCAGAAGAGACAGCAGAAATAGGGCTCGGCAGCCATACTTATTACTTTTCTCCCTAAGTTATAGAGATGTGTGTTATCAGTTCAATGCAGGTATTGGATTCTTTAACCATTATGTGTCTCCTGATGTTATACAGTAGAAACTGTTTATTTAGCAGATCATTTGAGAAAGGAGGAAGACTTTTTTTTCAAACGCCTGGAGAGTGTCAGCTTTTCCCTAGCTTCTCAATATCTCCACTATTATTTACTATGCAAATTCCAATTTTCAGAGTATTAAAATGTAGCTTATAGAATTACCTTTTGTTTTTTAACCCATTTTTACCTGTGGTAAAACAACAAATATTCCAAATGCAAATACCCCTAAAAAAAGAAAAGCGTTCTCACCAAGGACCTGAGGTCTCTTTACAAGTTGGCAATTGTGTATAGCTTTGTTTAAGAAAGCGAGGTTGGATTATGTCCTGAGAAGGCATTTTTCAAATTTTGTTTTAACTGAAGAATTTACATGTATCTTAAAATTTGGAATTTTATCTACAAAGATGAAAGCATTATAGAAACCTGGGATCTAAGATTATAAAATAACCAAATGGTCTGGTTGCCAAGTCCTAGAAGGCTAGGGTTAGATTAGGTTAGAATTGAAGGTAGTCTTTTCAGGACCAATAGAAAGCAGTTAGATTCCCTTGGAAGGGAAGTGTGTTTAAAATTTCCATTACCTCCGGAGACATTGCAAATATAAAGAGAGAAAGGAAGGATCCTAATGATTATTTAACATACATGGTCCTATTTAATTCTCACAAACTACTTAGGAGAGTCCACATTTTATATAGAAAATACTATAAGGCTTTGATAGAAGTTTGTTAATGGGCCTAAGGCCGCATTGCTAATAATTAGCAAAACTAGAAATTAAATCCAAACCTATGAGACTCTCAAACCTGTGCTCATCTCACTATATGTAGTAGGTTCAAGATTACCTTAGGTAAAGTCTTACTAGATAGAGTTATTAAGAGAAACCAAGGATATTAAAGCTTTCCTTAGTATTTGAGACTTAAAACCAAGGAAAACTAGGCTTTCCTAACTTGAAGCTCAGGCAAAGAACTTGAAGCTTCGTAGATGATAAACCTGAGGTTGCATTCATGCCAAGCTCTCTCGTAGACCAGTTAGCAATAGCTACCTTTAAGTTAGATACACATTCATTGCCTAGTCAGCTAATGCCAGAGTGACATGGTGCAAATCATCATGATCTTTGGGACACATGTGACCTATAAGAATACTTATGTTTACTTTGTTCATCTGAGATTTGTGATAGGCATGTAAGAATCATGTCCTATACAGGTGAATGTATAGAAGGGACCTGTCTAGGTTAGATTTGTCATTTACTTGTATTAGCCAAGCTGCTTCAAGATTCAAATAAGATATACGTCCATTAATATTTGATTTAATTGGAATTATTTCATTCAATAAATAATTTCATTATATGATATTTTCCTTTTTGTTTGTCTTTTGTTTCTCCCTATGAAAACACAAGCTTCATAAGTGTTGAGATCTTGTTTGAAAAAGCCTTTCTAATTTTAGTCTTCCAAGAGGTGGGTAGGTTTTTGTGTGAAAGGAAGGCTTTCTCAGTGCTCATTTCGAGAGGTGCTTGTGAAATCATTTTATATCCCGTTTTTAGTGTGGGAACACAAGCTCTTGGAAAAGTTGCTTTGCATAGAATACGTAAGTGTTTGTTCAGTCAACATAAATATTATAGGCCTTCAATGATTCCTGCCAATCTGTTTCCCTGCTCTTTGTCCTGTTCACCATGGAAGTTATTTGTTCTTTTCTACTCCTTCACTCTCCTCAAACCTCCAATCTTTTCATATGTATTTTCTCACTCTCAGTAAAATATGCCAAATCCTACATTTCAGAAAAAATAGAATGCATCAGATGGGAATTTCTTCAACATCTTTGTCTAAACCCACAAAGTTGCATTTGCTGCACAACTCTGATCTCTCCCTCTGCTTTCTCATGACAGTCTCCCTGTGAGTGTCTGTCTTCACTTGGCATTTTATTTTATTTTTAATTAAAGTTTATTGGGGGTGACAATTGTTACTAAAGTTACATAGATTTCAGGTGTACAATTCTGTATTACATCATCTATAAATCCCATTGTGTGTTCACCACCCAGAGTCAGTTCTCCTTCCATCACCATATATTTGATTCCCTTACCCTCTGGTAACCACTAAACTATTGTCTGTGTCTATGAGTTTTTGTTTCTCATTTGTTTGTCTTGTTACCATATGACTCAGCAATCCCTCTTCTGGGTATCTACCCAGAAAATCTGAAAACATTTATACATAAAGACAAGTGTGTAGCTTTATTTACGGTGGCCAAGACTTGGAAACAACCAAAATGTCCTTTGACAGATGAATGGATAAAGAAGTTGTGGTATATATACACAATGGAATATTATTCGGTGGTAAGAAAACATGATATAGGAACATTTGTGACAACATGGATGGATCTTGAGAGTATAATGCTAAGCGAAATAAGTCAGACACAAAAAGCAGAGAACCATATGATTTCACTGACATGTGGTATATAAACCAAAAACAACAAAAGAACTAGACAAACAAATGAGAAACAAGAACTCATAGACACAGATAATAGTTTAGTGGTTACCAGAGGGTAAGGGGAGTGGAGGGTGGGAGATGAGGGTAAGGGGGATCTAATATATGGCGATGGAAGGAGAACTGACTCCGGGTGGTGAACACACAATGGGATTTATAGATGATGTAATACAGAATTGTATACCTGAAATCTATGTAATTTTACTAACAATTGTCACCCCAATAAATTAAAAAGAAACAAAAACAGAAGTTGTGGTATATATACACGATGGAATACTATTCGGTGGTAAGAAAAGATGAAATAGGACCATTTGTGACAACATGGATGGATCTTGAGATTATAATGCTAAGCGAAGTAAGTCAGACAGAAAAAGCAAAGAACCATATGATTTCACTGATATGTGGTATATAAACCAAAGGCATTTTCTTCTTATAAGGACACCTATCATGTTAGATTAAGGGCTGGTCCTACTCCAGTATGACCTCATCTTAACTAATTACATCTGCAATGAGAATTTCCAAACTAAGTCACATTCTGAGTACTGAGGATTAGAACTTGAACATATCTTTTTGGGGGACACAAGTCAACCCATAATGCCTTCTAACAATTGGCCTGTATCATTCTCCTCCTAATTCCACATTTGCTGAATGAGTTATCTGTACTGTCTATACTCTCACTCTTCAATACACTTAAATAAGCTCCTATTGTCACCACTTCTGTAAATCTACTTTTACTAAACTCCTTGTACCATATCCAGTGAATACTTTTCTGTTTATATGTTACTTGCCCTCCTAGAAATATTTGACATTGCTGGCTACTCCCATCTTAAACCTCTGTTCCTATAACTTTGGGGCAACCTTTCCTTGTTTACCTCCTACTTCTAGGAACTTCCTCCTTGTTGCGGCCTCCTCTGTCCATCTCTTAAATGTAGGTTTTCTTTGGGTTTCTGTTCTTGGCCCCTTTCTAACTCCATATAATTCCTCAATCTCAATGCCTCCTAATGGCTTAAGTTACTAAGGTGATTTTGAAATCTCTATCTTCAGCTCTGATGTCTTTCATGACTGTCAAACTCATCTTAAGTGCCTCCCCAAGAGCTCAAGATGGATGTCCTACAGGTACATCAAAGGTGAAATCATCTTCTTTCCACAATACCTGATCTTTCTTATTTTTAGTGTTTTAAATATTTCAATTCAATTGATTTTATTTTGATTTAAGGAATGGGATAGGGATATAGCCTTTTTTATTACTCTTTTTTTTCTATTTCTTTATAAAATGCCATTGGGATTTTGATCGGGATTGCATTAAATCTGTATACTGCTGTGAAAGACCTATATACTGAAAACTACAAGACATTTTAAAAAGAAATTGAAGACAAAAATAAATGGAAAGACATTCTATGCTCATGGTTTGGAAGAATCAACATAGTTAACATGGTCATATTACCCATAGCGTGTTTTATATTTCAAATTATTAGCAAGTTGATGCAAAGTCATTTATTCAGTAATCCATTTTTTTCCCCACGCACGTAAAATGCGATTTTTATCTCAAACAATTTCTGTATTTGGTTAGATCAATTTTCTTTTTTCCTTTTTTTTTAAATTTTTTGGGGTGACAATTGTTAGTAAAATTACATAGATTTCAGGTGTACAATTCTGTATCACATCATCTATAAATCCCATTGTGTGTTCACCACCCGGAGTCAGTTCTCCTTCCATCACCATATACTTGATCCCCCTTACCCTCATCTGCCACCCCCTACCCCCCTTACCCTCTGGTAACCACTAAACTATTACTTGTGTCTATGAGTGTTTGTTTCTTCGTTTATTTGTCTTGTTCTTTTGTTGTTTTCAGCTCTATATCCCACATATCAGAGAAATCATATGGTTATCTGCTTTTTTTGTCTGACTTATTTCGCTTAGCATTATACTCTCAAGATCCATCCATGTTGTCACAAATGTTCCTATATCATCTTTTCTTACCGCTGAATAGTATTCCATTGTGTATATATACCACAACATCTTTAACCATTCATCTAACGAAGGACATTTTGGTTGTTTCCATGTCTTGGCCACTGTAAACAAAGCTGCAATGAACATTGGAGCACACGTGTCTTTTTGTATAAATGTTTTCAGATCTTTTGGGTAGATACCCAGGAGAGGGATTGCTGGGTCATATGGTAATTCTATCAGTAATTTACTGAAGAACCTCCACACTGCCTTCCATAATGGCTGCACCAGTCTGCATTCCCATCAACAGTGTATGAGGGTTCCTTTTTCTCCACAGCTTCTCCAACACTTGTTACTATTTGTCTTGTTGATGATAGCCATTCTGACTGGGGTGAGGTGATATCTGATTGGGTTTTTATTTGCATTTCTCTGATGGTTAGTGATGTTGAGCATTTTTTCATATGTCTGTTTGCCATTTGTATGTCCTCTTTGGAGAAATGTCTCTTCAGGTCCTCTGCCCATTTTTCAATTGGGTTGTTTGTTTTTTTGTTGTTGAGTTTAATGAGTTCCTTGTATATTTTGGATATTAGCCCCGTATCAGAGGCACTGTTTGCAAAAATCTTCTCCCATTCAGTTGGTTGCCTCTACATTTTGTCGATGATATCTTTTGAAGTGCAGAAGCTTTTAAGTTTCATATAGTGCCATTCATTTATTTTAGCTTTTACTTCCTTTGGAGTCAAATTCACAACATGCTCTTTGAACCCAAGATCCATAAGTTTAGTACCTATGTTTTCTTCTATGCAGTTTATTGTGTCAGGTCTTATGCTTAAGTCTTTGATCCATTTTGAATTAATTTTTGTACATGGTGACAGATAGCAGTCCAGTTTCATTCTTTTGCACGTGGCTATCCAGTTCCCCAGCACCATTTATTGAAGAGGCTGTCTTTCCTCCATTGTATGTTTTTAGCTTCTGTGTCAAAAATTATCTGTCCATATTTATGTGGTTTTATTTCTGGGTTCTCAATTCTATTCCATTGGTCTATGTGTCTGTTTTTCTTGCAATACCATATTGTTTTGATCATTGTAGCCCACTGGTACAAGCTAAAGTCAGGGAGTGTGATACCTCCAGTATTGTTCTTTTTTCTTAAGATTGCTTTGGCTATTCGGGGTATTTTGTGGTTCCAAACAAATCTGATGATTTTTTGTTCTATTTCTTTAAAAAATGCCATTGGGATTTTGATGGGGGGATTGCATTAAATCTGTATATTGCTCTGGGTAATATGGCAATTTTCACTCTGTTGATTCTTCCAATCATGAGCACGAAATGTCTTTCCAGTTCTTTGTGTCTTCTTCAGTTTCTTTAAAAAATGTCTTATCGTTTTCAGCATATAGGTCCTTCACATCCTTGGTTAAGTTTATTCTTAGGTATTTTATTATTTTTGCTGCAATTGCAAAAGGAACTGTTTTTTGTATTTCTTTTTCTGAGATGTCATTGTTAGTATGTAGGAATGCAATGAACTTTTGTATGTTGATTTTGTAGCCAGCAACTTTACTGTATTCGTTAATTGTTTCTAATAGCTTTTTGGTGGAGTCTTTAGGGTTTTCTATATATAGCATCATGTCATCTGCAAAGAGTGATAATTTAACTTCTTTGTTCCCAATTTGGATGCCTTTTATTTCTTACTCTTGTCTGATTGCTCTGGCAAGGACTTCCAACACTATGTTGAAAAGCAGAGTTGATAGGGGACAGCCTGTCGTGTTCCTGAACATAGAGTAAAGGGCTTCAGTTTTTCAGCATTAATTATGAGATTAGCTGAGGGCTTGTCATATATGGCCTTTATTATGTTAAGGTATTTTCCTTCTATACCTATTTTATTAAGTGTTTTAATCATAAATGGATGTTGTATCTTGTCAAATGCTTTTTCTGCATCAATTGATATAATCATATGATTTTTGTGCTTTATTTTGTTTATGTGGTATATCAGATTGATGGATTTGTGGATGTTGAACCATCTTTGTGCCCTGGGGATGAACCCCACTTGGTCGTGATGAATAATCTTTTTAATGCATTGTTGTATTCGATTTGCTAGAACTTTGTTTAGGATTTTTGCATCTGTATTTATCAGAGATATTGGTCTTTAGTTTTCTTTTTTTGTGTTGTCCTTACTAGGTTTTGGTATCAGGGTAATGTCCTCATAAAATGAGTTAGGGAGTACTGTCTCTTCTTCAATTTTTTGGAAGAGTTTGAGCAGGATTGGTATTAGATCGTCTTTGAACGTTTCATAGAATTCACTAGTGAAGCCATCTGGTCCCGGGCTTTTGCTTTTGGGAAAGTTTTGGATGACTGATTCAATTTCATTAGTGGTGAAGGGTCTGTTTAGATTTTCCATTTCTTCATGGTTCAGCCTTGGAAGGCTATATGTTTCTAAGAACTTGTCCATTTCTTCTAGGTTATTGAAGTTGGTGGCATAAAGTCCTTCATAGTATTCTTGGATGATCCTTTTTATTTCTGTGTTTTCCGTGATAACTTCCCCTTTTTCATTTCTGATTTTGTTAGTTAGTGTTTTCTCTCTTTTTATCTTAGTGAGTCTAGACAAGGGTTTGTCAATTTTGTTAATCTTTTCAAAGAACCAGCTCTTTGTCACATTATTTTTTTTCTATTGTCTTTTTGATCTCTATTTCATTTAGTTCTGCTCTGATTTTTGTTATTTCCTTTCTTCTGCTGACCTTGGGTTTCACTTGTTCTTCTTTTTCTAGTTCTTTAAAGTGTAACGTGAGGTTATTTATTTGGGATATTTCCTGTTTCTTGAGATAGGCCTGTAATGATGTAAATTTCCCTCTTAAAACTGCTTTTGCTGCATCCCAAAAATTTTGGTAGGATGTATTTTCATTGTTATTTGTTTCTATGTATCTTTCGATCTCTACTCTAATTTCTTCTTTGACCCGGTCGTTCTTTAAAAGTACGTTATTATGCAGAACAGCTAAGAGACTCTTGGAAGGATTACTCAAGGTGCACTAATTGGGCAAGCAGGGGAAGGAAGGAAGTGAGTGGAGTGAAAATGTGAAGGCCTGCGGTGCAATCCCGGCCAGTGGCGTAGGAATCCCGGCCGGCTGCGGTGGCAGCAGCGGCGAAAACCGAGGTGGCACCCGCAGTTCCAAACACGCATGGGATCCCAGGGAGGAACAGAGAACACAGAAACCGGGAGGTGGGCTCTTTCCCTGCATCACATAGCTGATCTCTCCTGCCGGGAGGGCGGCTAGTGGGCCCTAGGGCGGACAAAGAACACAGACTCCTTATGTGGGCCCCTCCCCCCGCTCTTCCAATTCTTCCCCTGCCATTTCAGAAACTTAAACTGGCCCCTGAACTGAGGAGTAGTGTCAGATTACAGAGGAGCCGCAGTGGTGCTCAGGCTCTGGGAAGACTGACAGGCAGCTCTGACCCAGGGAAGAGGTTGGGAAGAGTGTGATTTTGGCTGGGCTAGGAGACCAGATACTCCTCCACCCCAAGCCGCCACCATTTCTGGCCTGCGGGAAGAGTGTGACGCGGCTGGGCTGGGAGAGAGAAGACCCCTACATCACCAGTCCCCAGCCTTTCTGGCCTGCCTGGGCGGGGCAAATGCAACTGGGGAGGCACACCCAGGGATCAGCAGTAAGTGGCAGACGCAGCTCTGGGCTGTCAGCAGCTCAGAAATCTCCTGCCTATACCCCCCCCCCATATACACACACACTGAAGAAGTGCCCTAAGACTCAGGAGTACTGGACATGGGACTGGTGGTGCTACTCTGAGTGTGCATATGTGCAGGCAAGGGCACAAACTGCACTGACTTTGTAAAAACTATCATCCAGACCCCTCAGGCCCACCCATTTAAATCTACAGTCCCAAAGTCATACTGGGCACCAGGTGACCAGCTCTGCCTGCGCAATAAGAAGGGGGCTCTTTGGTACAGCAGAGAACAACCTGGATATTACTGGGTGGGCTTAAGCCAAGACTGGTGCTGCTTTTTGTTTTGCTTTGATTTGTTTTGTTGTGTTTTGTCTTTATATATTTGATATCTTTATCTGTGTCGAGTGGGGATTATCGAGTGATTTTACACGTGAATGTATTTGATTTTTTTCTTTGTTGTTGTTGTTGCTGTTGTGCTTGGTTATTTGCTTTGTTCTGAAATTGCCCAACTAGGGCGCAGCTTAAGAGGCACAAGATTCAACATATCCAGAGGCCAACTCCAGACGAAACCAGAGAATCATCAGGTTTGACCTATAAGTCACACGCCCAGAGGGAATTCTCTGCAGGCACTAGAGGCCATAGAGGACAAACCACATTTAAGTGGTCAAACTTCACGCAGCAGAAACCCCTGTGGTGGGCAGAGCCGTCTCACAACGAGTCAGCCTAGGAGTTAACCCCACCTACTCACAAGCAAAAAGCAATTAAAGATCTTCTTAAAAAGGACAATATACACAACACAAGAGTCACCTTTGGAGCACAGGCAGAAGAGAAGAACGAAGTAGTGCAAGTCAAGTATAAAGGACACATACTACATAAGATAACCTAGAAAGAACTAAGAACTCTAGGGGATCTACCTAATACATCAGAGCAAACACAGAGAGTCAGCCAGAATGGGGAAACAAAGATACACGTCCCAAATAAAAGAACAGAAGAAACCTCCACAACAGGAACCAAATGAAGCAGAGGTAACCAAACTTTCAGAGACAGAGTTCAGAACACTGGTGATAAGAATGTTTAAGGAGCTTAGAGAAGACATAAAGAACGATGTAGAAATCATAACGAACAACCAGTTAGAACTAAGGAACACAATTACCGAAATTAAGAACTCACTTGAAGGAATTACCAGCAGGTTAGATGAAGCGACTTAGAAGACAAGTTAGCAGAGATCACCCAAACAGAACAACAGAAAGAAAAAAGAATAAAGAACAATGAGGATGGCTTAAGAGACCTCTGGGATAGCATCAAGCGCAACAACATGCACATCATAGGAATACCAGAAGGTGAAGAGAGGAAGCAAGGGATGGAGAACATATTTGAAGTAATAATGTCCAAAAACTTCCCCAACCTGATGAAGGAAACCAACATACAAGCCCAGGAAGTGCAGAGAGTTCCAACCAGGATAAACCCAAACAGGTCCACGCCAAAACACATTATAGTTAAAATGGCAAAGCTTAAAGACAAAGAGAGAATCCTAAAAGCAGCAAGAGAAAGACAGAGGGTGACATACAAGGGAACTCCCATAAGACAATCAAATGACTTTTCTACAGAAATATTGAAGGCCAGGAGGGAGTGGCAGGAGATACTCAAAGTGATGGAAAACAAAGGCCTACAACCTAGATTGCTTTAACCAGCAAGGCTATCATTTAAAGTTGATGGAGAGATAATGAGCTTTCCAGAAAAAAATAAGCTAAAGGAATTTATTACCACCAAGCCAGCATTGCAAGAAATACTAAAAGGACTTCTGTAAATAGAAGAAAGATGAAAACAATCTAACTACAAATTTAAAAATGGCAATAACTATGTACCTATCAATAATCACTTTAAATGTAAACAGATTAAATGCTCCAATCAATAGACATAGGGTGGCTGAGTGGATAAGAAAGCAAGACCCTTGTATATGTTGTATACAAGAGACTCACCTCAGAACAAAAGACACACAGGCTGAAAGTGAAGGGTTGGAGTAAAATATTTCATGCAAATGGAAATGAGAAAAAAGCTGGAGTTGCAATACATATATCTGACAAAATAGACTTTAAAATGAAGAACAAATTTAAAGATAAAGATGGGCACTATGTAATAATAAAGGGATCCATCCGACAAGAGGACATAAACCTCGTAACCATCTATGTCCCCAACATAGGAGCGCCTAAATATATATAATAGGTACTGACTGACATAAAGAAAGAGACAAACAGTAACAGTATCATAGTAGGGGACTTCAACACACCTCTGACAACAAGAGACAGGTCTTCCCGACAGAAAATCAATATGGAAGTAACATCCTTAAATGATACATTGGACCACTGGGATTTAATCCATATTTTCAGAACATTTCACCCCAATGCTGCAAAATACACATTTTTCTCAAGCGCACATGGAACGTTTTCCAAGATAGACGATATGTTAGGCCACAAAACAAGTCTTGATAAATTTAAGAAAATTGAAATCATACCAATTGTCTTTTCTGATCACAGTGCTATGAAATTAGAAATGAACTACAGGAAAAAAACTGTAAGACACACCAATTCATGGAGGCTGAATAACTTATTACTAAATAATGAATGGGTCAAGCAGGAGATCAAGGAAGAAATCCAAAGATATCTCGAGACAAACGAAAGTAAAAACACGACGACCCAAAATCTATGGGATGCCGCGAAAGCAGTCCTAAGAGGGAAATTCATAGCATTGCAGGCCTACCTAAAGAAACAAGAAACATCACTAATCAACAGTTTATCTCCACACTTAACGGATCTGGAAAAAGAACAGCAAAATAAGCCCAAAGGGAGCACAAGGAAGGCGATAATAAAGATCAGAGCAGAAATAAATGAAATAGAAACCAGAAAACCACTACAAAAGATCAATGAATGTAAGAGTTGGTTCCTAGACAAGATAAACAAAATTGACAAGCCTTTAGCCAGACTCATTAAAAAAAAGAGAGAGAGGACCCAAATTAATAAAATCCGAAATGAAAGAGGACAAGTGACAACAGACAACGCAGAAATACAAAATAATTTAAGAAATTACTATGAGCAACTATATGCCAACAAATTTGATAATCTGGAAGAAATGGACAATTTTCTAGAGGCGTACAAACTTCCAAGGCTAACTCAAGAAGAAACAGAAAACCTGAAAAGACTGATTACCACCAGGGAAATTGAATCAGTAATCAACAATCTCCCAACAAACAAAAGCTCTGGACCAGATGGCTTTACAGGTAATTTTTACAAAACGTTCAAAAAAGAATTATCACCTATTCTCCTCAAGCTCTTCCAAAAAATCCAGAAGGAAGGAAGGCTCCCAAACACTTTTGACGAAGCCACTATCACCCTGATCCCAAAATCAGACAAAGACACCACAAAAAAAGAAAACTACAGGCCGATATCTCTAATGAACATAGATGCAAAAATCCTCAACAAAATATTAGCGAACAGAATTCAGCAATACAATAAAAAGATCACACACCATGATCAAGTGGGATTCATCCCTGGTATGGAAGGGTGGTTCAACATCTGCAAATCAATTAATGTGATACACCACATCAACAAAATAAAAATAAAAATTACATGATCATATCAATAGATGCAAAAAAATCATTTGATAAAATCCAGCAGCCATTTATGATAAAAACCCGTAAGAAAGTGGGAATAGAGGGATCATATCTCAACATAATAAAGGCCATATATGACAAACCCACAGCTAACATCATACTCAATGGGGAAAAGCTAAAACCATTCCCTCTAAGATCAGGAACAAGGCAAGGTTGCCCACTATCTCCACTTCTATTCCACATAGTGCTGGAAGTTCTAGCCACAGCAATCAGACAAGAAAAAGAAATAAAAGGCATCCATATTGGTAAGGAGGAAGTAAAATTATCATTATATGCAGATGATATGGTACTATATATAGAGAACCCTAAAGACTCCACCAAGAAGCTATTAGAGCTGATAGATGAATTTAGTAAAGTAGCAGGATACAAAATTAATATTCAGAAATCAGTTGCATTTGTATGTACCAATAATAAAACATCAGAAGGAGAAATTTAAAAAAAAATCCCATTCACAATAGCTCCAAAGGCTATAAAATACCTGGGAATAAATTTAACCAAAGAAGTAAAAGATCTGTACTCAGAAAATTATAAGACACTGAAGAAAGAAATGAAAGAAGATATAAATAGATGGAAACATATATCATATTCATTGACAGGAAGAATTAATAGTTAAAATGTCCATACTGCCTAAGGCATTATACATATTCAACACAATTCCTATCAAACTACGAACGACGTTTTCCACAGAAATAGAACATATAATCCTAAAATTTATATGGCACCATAAAAGACCCCGTATAGCCTCAGCAATCTTGAGAAATAAGAACAAAGTGGGAGGTATAACAATACCTGACTTCATATTAAACTACAAGTGTACAATAATCAAACAGCATGGTACTGGCATAAAAAGAGACACATAGATCAATAGAACAGAATAGAGAGTACAGAAATAAATCCATGCGTATATGTCCATTTAATCTACGACAATGGAAGCAAGAATGTACGATGGGGTAAAGACATTCTGTTCAATAAATGGTGTTGGAAAACCTGGACAGACCCATGCAAAAAAATGAAGCTGGACTAACTCCTTACACCTATATAAAAATAAATTCAAAATGGCTTAAAGACTTAAATGTAAGATCTGAAACCATAAAATACCTAGAAGAAAATATAGGAAGAAACTTCACAGACATTACCCGGAGTAAGATTTTTACTGATATATCCCCTCTCACGAGGGAAGTAAGAGAAAAAATAAACATGTAGGATTATATCAAACTAAAAAGTTTTTTCATAGCAAAGGAAACCATCAATAAAACAAAAAGTGATTCTACTGAATGGGAAAAGATATTTCCAAAGATATATCTGATAAGGGATTAATATCACAAATCTATAAAAACTCACTCAACTTAACTCCAAAAATCAAACGACCCAATTAAAAAATGGGCAGAGGACTTGAAGAGACATTTTTCTAAAAAGGACATACAGATGGCAAACAGACATATGAAGAAATGCTCAACCTCACTAATCATCAGAGAAATGCAAATAGAAACCACAATGAGATACCACCTCACCCCTATCAAAATGTCTATCATCAATAGATCAACAAACAACAAGTGCTTGCATGCATATGGAGAAAAGGGAACGCTTATGCACTGTTGGTGGGATTGCAGATTGGTGCAGCCACTATGGAAAACAGTATGGAGGTATCTCAAAAATCTGAAAATGGAACTACCCTATGATCCATTAATTCCACTCCTAGGTATCTATCCGGAGAAATCCAAAACTCCAATTAAAAAATCTTTATGCACTCCTATGTTTATTGCAGCACTATACACAATAGCTAAGACATGGAAACAGCCGAAATGCCCATCGGTAGATGACTGGATTAAGAAACTGTGGTACATTTATACACTGGAATATTATGCAGCCATAAAGAAGAAAGAAATCTTACCATTTGCAACAACATGGATGGACCTAGAGAACATTATGTTAAGTGAAATAAGTCAGACAGAGAAAGATAAGTACCATATGATCTCACTTATTTGCGGATTCTAAAGAAAAGAATAAGTGAATGAACTAATCAGAAACAGTTTTGGAGACAAAGAGGAAAAACTGAGGGTTGCTAGATGGGCGGGAGTGGTGGGGGGTTGGGGGGATGGTGAGGGGATTGGAGGGCAGTCGGTGACCACAGGATGGCCACCGGTTTGAAAATTAATCTGGGAAACGTAATTTGGTGGTTACCAGAGGGTAAGGGTGTTCGGGGGTGGGGGATGAGGGTGAGGGGGATCAAATGTATGGTGATGGAAGGGGAGCTGACTCTGGGTGGTGAACACACAGTGTGATTTATGGATGATGTGATACAGAATTGCACACCTGAAATCTATGTAATTTTACTAACAATTGTCACCCCAATAAATTAAAAAATAAAAAAATAAAAGAAAAGAAAAGAGAAGGAAGGGTAGGACAGACATACACAGTCCAAGAAGAAGCTATTTTTATAAACATACATCCTATTGAAATACTAAGCTGTGTTTTATGGTTTAATGTTTCTGTTTTTAAATTACATATGGCAGAGTTGGGCATTATACTCTTCTTAATGTTTGGTCTTTCTATGGTATTGATCTGATCCCAGCTGCACTGTTTGTTCAGTGGACCAAGCCATTCATCTTTAAAGTCAAACCCAGCTGAAAAGTTGTTTTATTAAGATAGTGATTCTCAAACGTTTTGATTTCAGTGTTTCTATACACTCCTAGAAATCACTGAGTACTTTTGTTTTGTCATCATATCCTTAGTATTTACCATATTAGAAATTAAAACAGAGAAAAATTCAACCATTCATGTAAATAACAATAAACCTATGTTATATTTACATAAGTAATTTGCTTTTCAATCAAAATACATTTTTCCAAAACAAAAAAAACAGTGAAAAGAGTGGCAAAATGTTCAGCTTAATAGACGACAGATTCTCCTAAAAAAAAAAAAAAAAAAAAAGAAAATGTGGTACATTTATACAATGCAGCACTACGCAGCCTTAGAGAAGAAAGAAATCTTACCATTGGCAACAACATGGATGGACCTAGAGAACATTATGTTATGTGAAATAAGTCAGACAGAGAAAGATAAGTACCATATGATCTCACTTATATGTGGAATCTAAAGTAAAGAGTAAGTGAATGAACTAATCAGAAGCAGTTTTGGAGACAAAGAGAAAAAATTGAGGGTTGCTAGATGGGTGGGGGGGTGGGGGTGAGGCGGAAGCTGAGGGGATTAGGAAACAATCAGTAACCACAAGATGGCCACGGGGTTTTGAAAATTAATCTGGGAAACGTAATCAATAATGTTGTAAAGATTTTGTAGGGTATCCGATAGACACGTGTCCCATTTGGGAGACCATCTCAGGGAAGATGTAGATGCTTGATCAGTGCACTGTACACCTGAAGCTGAACAATAATGAATTCCAACTATAATATTATATATATATGTATGTATATATATATATATATATACATATGTATATATAGGTATGTATACATTTACAAGAGGCAGAGTATAGCATTGGGAGTGGAGATAGTGGAAGTGGGATGGCTGGGTGCAATGTCAGAGAGATAGTGAATGGGGGGAGGGGTCCACAGTGTGAGGGATATAAATGATAAACGTCTAAGTAGAAAACAAACAAAGAAAAAAAAAACTCATAGACGCAGACAATAGTTTAGTGGTTACCAGAGGGTAAGGGGGGTGGGGGGTGCGAGATGAGGGTAAGGGGGATGAAATATATGGTGATGGAAGGAGAACTGACTCTGGGTGGTGAACACACAATGTAATTTATAGATGATGTGATACAGAATTTTACACGTGAAATCTATGTAATTTTACTAACAATTGTCACCCCAATAAATTAAAAATAAAATAAAATAAAGTAAAATGATGCCATGCAAATTACATCAGTAAAATAGCTGATTTGAAAAAATTATATTATTAAAGGAGGGTGTTGAAATAAATTTAAAAAAGTATGTTGTTTAATCTCCATGTATTTGTGTTTTTTCCTTCTTTCTTTTTGCAGTTGATATCCAATTTGAAAGCCTTGTGATCAGAGAATATGTTTGGTATGATTTCAATCTTCTTAAATTTGCTGAGGCTGATTTTATGTCCCAATATATGGTCTATCCTTGAGAATGTTCCATGTACACTGGAAAAGAATGTATAGTCTGATGTTTTAGGATGAAGTGCTCTATTTATCTCAATTATGTACTTTTCATCTAATGTGTCATTTAGGGCTGCTATTTCGTTATTTATTTTCTGTTTGGATGATCTATCCATAGCTGTCAATGATGTATTTAAGTCCCCTAGTATAATTGTGTTTGGTCAATTTCTCCTTTAGTTCTGTTAGTAGTTGCTTGGTATATTTCGGTGCTCCCTGATTGGGGGCATAAATATTGATGAATGTTATGACTTCTTGTTGTATATAGTCCCCTTTACCATTATGAAATGTCCATCTTTGTCTCTTGTTATCTTTTTCACCCTGAAGTCTGTTTCATCTATATCATTATGGCTACACCTGATTTTCTCTGGGTACCATTTTCTTGGAGTGTCAATTTCCACCCTTTCGCTTTTAGTCTATGCTTGTCCTTGTAGCTGAGATGTGTCTCATGGATACAGCATACAGCTGGGTTTAGTTTTTGATCCAATCTGCTACTCTGTGCCTTTTTATTAGTGAGTTCAGTCCATTTACATTTACGGTGATTATTGATATGTGAGGATTTCCTGTCATTCTATCTTTAGTTTTCTGGTAAGGCTGTGTCTCCATTGTTTCTTTGCCTTTTTGTTGTTGTCTATTATTTCTGTGTGGTGGTATTCTACGATGTTTTGGTCTGTTTCTTCTTTTATTACAGTACATATTTCAGTTCTGGATTATTTTTGAGTGGTTACCCCTTACGTTTATGTAAAAGAAAGTTTGATATTTAGAGTATTTCATTTTCTTCAGCACGCTTACTTTCTCCATTCCCATATTCCAGTTCAGGCCTTTACTCTCCCCCTTTTTATGTTTTGGTTGCCACAAATTGTCCCTCTTGATGGTGGTCGGATAGCCTCCTTTAGTATTTCTTGTAGTGCAGGTCGTGTATTAGAAATTTCCCTCAGCTTCTGTATGTCTGGAAAGGTCTTCATTCCTCCTTCATATCTAAAGGATATCTTTGCTGCATATATTATTCTTGGCTCATAATTTCTCTCTTTCAATAGTTTGAATATTTGGTTCTACTCCCTCGTGGCTTGTAGTTTCTGCTGAAAAATATGATGATAATCTAATGGGCTTCGCTTTGTAGGTTACCATCTTCTTTTCCCTGGCTTCGTTGAGGAATCTTTCTTTGTCGTTGATTTTAGACAGCTTCAATACAGTGTGCCTTGGAGAAGGCATGTTTGGATTGAGGTAATTAGGTGTTCTATTTGCTTCTTCGATTCGAGGATCCAGTTTTGTCCACAAGTTTGGGAAGTTATCAACAATTTGTTTGAATATGTTCTCTGTTCCCTTCTCTCTTTCTTGTCCTTCTGGTATGCCCATTATTCTTATATTGCTCTTTCTGATGGAGTCAGAAAGTTTTTGTAGAGTTGTTTCATTTCTTTTAAGTTTCAAGTCTCTTTCTTCTTCCATGTGTGTAATTTCCAGGTTTCTGTCTTCGAAGTCACTGATTCTTTCCTCTATCTGGTCAACTCTACTACCTAAGCTGGTTGTTTCATTCTTAATTTCTTCTATTGAGTTCTTAATCTCCAGAAATTCTATTTGGTTCTTTTTTAAAATTTCAATCTCTTTCATAAAATGCTCATGTTGTTCTTTGATTGTGTTTCTGAGTTCATTAAACTGCTTTTCTGTGTTTTCTTGCATCTCGTTGAGTTTTTTCAGAACTGCAATGTTGAATTGTCTGTCGTTTATGTCACATATTTCCATATCTTTAAGTTCTTTTTCTGGAGACTTTTCACTTTCTTTCTGAGCTGTCTTGTTGCCTTCGTTATTCATGGCAATTACTGATTTATTGTTTCTCTTCCTAGACTTCTAAAGGAGTGGCTTCTGCAACAGGTTGATAGGAAGAGGTGTTTCTTTTGTTTCCCACTACTTGTTGGTGGAATGTTTTATTTTCTCTCCGACTGCAGCCTTTTATTTCTCTTTCACACGGTAGTGCTATGTTTTCTCTGCACTATTCCATCTTCTCACACAATGGGGGTATTCCCTGGTAAATGGGCTTCTCCTCTGTTAATAGTTCTCTTGGTTAACAGGGTGCATTGTGCGTGTGGGTATGCGGAGATCTTTTGAAGTCCCACATCTCTTCCTGCACCAGATTTGGAGCCCGTGTTTTTCAGCAGCTCTGTTTACTGCTGCAACGATCTGCCCAGGTAGGTGGGGACAGGTTCAGGGTGGGTTGTTAGAGGTGGCCCATAGCAATGGCGGCGACCACCACCACAGTTAATCCTCCTTCTACAACTCCCTCCCCTTTGCTCGAACTAGTTGGACTGCAAATCTATGTCTGCAGGCCACAGTTCTCAGAACTGGAAGTATTCTGTTCGTTTGATCTGATTCTGCTACTATTTCGCTTCTTGCACTGGGGAGGTGGAAGCGGGCGAGCTCTGGTAGGGCAGGGAGGGGGCAGCTAGGCTCAGTGCCTAAAGCTTCCATTCTCTGCTCGGCAGTGAGGGCTTAAGCCGTCATTTTCAGCCTTCTTCCGTCAGTCTTTGCTGTGAGTGTTGTGTTCCGCTGTGTTATATGCTATCACCTCAGCCCTGTGGGCCATAAACGGAGCCCTAGCAGTCTGAGTTCTTTCCTCTCCCTCATTTGAGATAGTTCCATGATGCAGCGAGCTCGGAGCACTGAGCTAAGTCTGCATCCTATGCCCGCACGTCCCTGTCTCTGCACTTCTTTCTTCCCTCCTCCTCCACTCACACAATGTGCCCACCTTTAGGTTTTTTCAGTAGTGAGCCTCTTTGTCTTGCCTGTCTGCTGCGCAGGGAGTCCTTCGTGGAGTTATAGTTGCTCAATTTGTTGTAAATTGCACGGGAGATTTCAAGGGGCTCACCTCATGGTGCCATTTTTATGGGGTCACATCTATGTTTACTATTTGTAAGTGCTAAAAAGGCCGTGTTAAAAAGTTAGATGACCTCATCTGTTTACCAAAAGTTCATGGCTCTTGCATCACAACAATACACCAGCTCACACAACAGTGTTTATGAGGGAGATTTTGCCAGTAAAAAAAGAACTGTATTTGAATACCCACTCTACTCACCTGATCTTGCCCCTAATGACTTCTTTCTTCACCCAAATATAAAGGAAATATTAAAAGGAAGACATGCTGATGACATTCAAGACATCAAGGGTAATATGACAACATCTCTGATGTCTATTCCAGAAAAAGAGTTCCAAAATTGCTTTGAAGGGTGAACTAGGCACTGGCATTAGTGTATAGCTTTCCGAGGGGAGTACTTCAAAGGTGACAATAGTGATATTCAGCCATGAGTTATGTAGCACTTTTTCTTGGATGAGTTCAGGAAATTAGTTGTCTCACCTCCTATACGTATCTGTTTCTTATTGAGACAAATACACTGTTATATAGACTGCGTTGTTCAATGGAGGTATTAAGCAGTCAATGCAAAATGTGTGGTCCATATCACACAGGCTAAAGATCAGTTCATTTGGGGGGATTAAGGGGCAGTGAGATTAAAAGTGTGAAGGGACATGGAACCTGAATGTTGTTTTGGTTTTACTCCTTCCCAAATATTTAGAAATGTTGAACTTTCATTTCTGCTTCAGAAAGTAATGTCCAATTTTTGGGTGATAAAGTCTTTGCTAGGCGTCAGGACTGTTGTTGAGACTAACAGAGATCACTGTCTACTCTTAGAAATGGGGATAGAGAAGGTGAGGAATAGGTGGGGACTCACACCAAAACATCCCCTGGAAGATAGTTTTGGGTGACCTTATGGGCTAAGAAAGCATAAGTATATACTAAAATATATTGAGTTTTTAGTGAGCTTTAGGTGCCATGTGAAGCACTCTACATTAGATATCTCAATTAATCCTAGTAACAACCAGTATATAGATGAAAAATGGAAGAACAGAGATTATAAAGAAGTTGCCCAAGGTCACGTAGCTATAAAGATTATCCCCCTATACATCCATATTGTACTAAATTTCAGTGATATGTTTTTTTCTTATCATTGGACATGCTTTCTACAAAAAGTGGATGCAGTTAGTTCAGGACTTCATTTAATTGGATTCTGGTTAATTGAAGTTTGGCTCTTTCATAAGGAGGTTGCAGATGACTCAGCTCAGACACAAATTAGTTCCTTACTGTCCAACAAATAATCACATCTCATGGTAGTTTATTGGAGGAGATTGATGAGACTATATTTATACACCAAAGAAACAACATATTAAAGGAGAGGCCTGAGTTAACTAAAATAATTCAAAGGGCCTGGAACTCTATTAAATTCAAACTGTTGTTAAATCCTTCCTTTCCAACAACCCACCAGCTGTCCAGCCATAATGACTTGTTTACATAGGGTTCCTTTATTTTAAAAGGGAAAATAGCTTTACAGCTCATAGGGTGGTGGTGAAGCCTGCCTATGTGTTTCCATAGAAACAGAATTGTTGCTTGAAATAAAAATTCTTAGATTTGTTTTTCCTTTTTATGTTGTTTGAAACTTGTGCTAACATTATCAAGACTGAGGGATAGATTCCTGGCTTTGCATTTTACTGGCAATTAGTGGAGCCTGTGTACTCAGAGGACAAAGAGATCACTCAGGACATTTTAGAATTAGATTTGCATTAACCTTTGATACCAGTGAAGAGAGATATACATGGGTTTGTGAATCCCCTTCCAATCATCTTGTCCAACTCTTCCTATTCATTTCAGCTATCTTGCCCTAGGGCATAGGGTCATTCTGGAGCAAGAGTACAGTTAAGATTATGGGCTCTATAGTCAGGATGATTTGTGTCTTACTTCTAGCCCTGCTAAATATATGTGAGCGTGGGCAAGTAACTTAAGCACTCTGGTCCTCAGATTCTCATCTGTGAAATGGGGGATTATACTGATATTTGCTTAATAAGAATAAGGTGAAGGCATAGTGTTACAAGGAAATGATTTTAACCTGGGCTCTTTGTCTTCTTGAAAGAATTAATTCAATCAAGGGACAGAATTTTTTGCAGACTAAAACAGCCAGTAATTTATTAGTAAAAGAGAGTACACTCCAAGACATGGAGCAGGCTGACCCAAGAGAAGGAAACAGCCTCACCTTACATTGCATGAAATCTTTTATTTCTATGGCTAGACTTGCCTTCCCCTCTCCCCTGTCTTATCTCTCTTTCTTCCCCTGAGGTCCCTAGTCTTCTGGCATTTACCAATGCATTTCACTGATTTAGAGGCATGTGTAAGCACATCCCTTCTGGGTATGTGGAAACCTTGAATCCTGTTGAGCTATTAAGGTACTGATGGTCCTGATAAACAGGTCCTGTTCCTTCCTTCTCTGACTTTTAACAACATATCTGTATGATTTAGAGGTATGTGTAAGCCTGGAATCCTGCTGGGCAGCTGTAAGGGGTCTTGACCCAAGTAGGAGCTGCAGCATGAGGCTTTCTAACCTGGGTTAAATTTCTCCTCCTGCTCATTTCTATCTATCTACCTACCCTATCAATAGTGCCTGAAATGCACATTTCTTTTAAAAAAAAGTTAATTGTACTCCCTCTGAAAATTTGCCGGTGTCTCCTAATTCATCATATCTTTCAAGGTCTTTTCTTTTTCTTTATATTTTTTATTTTTCAGCTACAGTTGACATACAATATTATATTATTTTCAGATGTACAACATAGTGATTAGACATTTATAACTTATGAGGTGATTGTCTTGATAAATCTAGTAGCCATCTGACACCATACATAGTTATTACCATGTTTTCCCAAAAATAAGACCGGGTCTTATATTAATTTTTACTCCAAAAGACACATTAGGGCTTATGTTCAAGGGATGTCATCCTGAAAAATCATGCTAGGGCTTATTTTCTGGTTAGGTCTTATGTTCGGGGAAACACGGTATAATATTATTGACTATATCCCTTATGCTATACTTTACATCACCATGATTATTTGGTAACTGCCAATTTGTACTTAATCCCTTCACCTTTTTCACCCATCCCCCAACTCCTTCCCATCTGGCAACCATCAAAATGTTCTCTATATCTACGAATTTGTTTCTGTTTATTTTGTTCATTTTTTTTTTTAGATTCCACAAATAAGTGAAATCATATGGTATTTGTCTTTCTCAGTCTGACTTGTTTCACTCAGCATAATACCCTCTAGGTCCATTCATGTTTTTGCAGATAGCAAGATTTCAGTCTTTTTTTATGGCTCACTAATATCCCATTGTAAATATGTACCAACTTTTCTTTATCCTGATGAGTCTGAAAGAGTTAATGAAAATTAGTCTTGGAGCTAACAGGAATGAGCCTAAAGATTAACTGATGAGTTAGAGGCAATTAAGAAAGAGTCTGGGAGCAGGCAAGAATAGGGTTAAAGATTAACCCGTTAAGCTCTGAGTCCCCAGACACTCGAGGATTGACAAACCCCACAGACAAACACCAAGACTATTTTCGGAGAAAACCAACCGAGACAAAAGTTCTCAGAAGGAACAGGCTGCAGCTATAAACAACTGAAAGATAACTAGCTCCCTGCATCCAGCATAAAGAAAAATAAAAAAAATGTAAAACCCCTACCTCCCCTCACCTAGGGTCAGCTGTCCTCTTCAAACAGTGCCAGGGGCATTCTCTCTGCCCAACCTTGAATAAAACAACTTTCTTTACCTTCTTACTTTTCTGAGTCTGTGGATGCTTTCACCTTTTGTGAATGACCAGGGGTTAAGTCTAAGACAATACATATCCATTTGTCTATTGATGGACACTTGCGTTGCTTCCATATCTTGGCTATTGTAAATAATGTTGCAATGAACATATGAACGCATGTGCCTTTTTGAATTAGTGTTTTGTGTTTCTTTGAATAAATGCCCAGAAGTGGAATTACTGGGTCATTCTTTGTTTCTTGTTATAGCCTCTGTTCTAAAGTCTGGTATAAGTATTGCTACCCCAGCTTTTTTTTTTCTTTTTCCATTTTCATGAAATATCTTTTTCTATCCCTTGAGTTTCAGTCTGTATGTGTCTTTCCATCTGAAATATGTCTTTCCATCTGAAGTGTGTCTTTTGTATGCAGCATATGTAAAGGTTTTGTTTTCTTATCCTTTCAGCCACCGTATGTCTTTTGATTGGGGCATTTAATCCATTTACATTTAAAGTAATGATTAATAGCTACGTAGTTATTGCCATTTTATTATTCATATTTTTGATCTTCTCTTAAACAAATCCCTTTAACCTTTCTTGTATTACTCGTTTTACGGTGATGAACTCCTTTACCTTTTTCTTGTCTGGAAAGCTTTTTATCTGTCTGAAGGCATTTCTTTAAACCCCATCTCATGTTGCCTGCTTTGATGCCACTTTGCTTGGCATTTTTGAGTTTTAGTTCTTTTATTATAGATGGGTGTTGTCTCTTAGATCAACTAGATCATAATTACCTGAGGGCAGTGGTGGGTTATTGCCTATCACAAACCTGAGCATACAGGAAATACTAATTAAATACTTCTGGGAGTAAATTCTGGACTCTGTGTTTCACCATCTTATCCAGAGACTATTTGGAGTTGACTTTTTATCTCCACAGGAGTCCAGGTAACCACTCTCTTTCCTAGCTTTTGCTCCTTCACTAATGAAATCTGGTATGACATTCCAATGTTTCCAATATAATAGATTCCATTTATAAGGACTTAGGAAGAAGAAAGAATGCTACCATACAATGTAAGCCTTCTTTGCCTGGAGTGCCTCTGTGCCTATGACTCATTTTACTTGGGGGAAATGATATATTAAATTTGGTCAGTCTCGAGGACAGCTGCTGGGGCATCTTATTGGGTGTGACCTGGCAGGCCTCCAGTCAAGCTGAACTGAGATGGGACCAAGGTCAGCTTCACTTTAAGATTCTCTTATTGGTGGTGAACATACAATGGGATTTATAGATGATGTAATACAGAATTGTACACCTGAAATCTATGTAATTTTACTAACAACTGTCACCCCAATAAATTTTTTTAAGAAAGATTCTCTTATTGACCACCAATGGGTGGTGGCATTACTCAGACTGAAGGTATTAACCTTCAGCCTGGGCTATTTTTCGCAGATAGATATTTTGCAATTAAAGATGATATCTAAGGTGAAAAATGAATTATGAGAAAGAGCCCAAGTTAAATGGTAGGCTGTTTGCAGGCAGCTTGCTGGAGAAAACAAGGAGATAGTAAAAAATTCTTAAGGAAAAATAAAATGTTTACCAGGGCTTTGTAAAACAGAATGGGGCGGGGTGGATCAAAAAAGGGCTTCTGTTATAGATGAACAAAGAACATTAATTTGCCTCAGTTCTAAACTCCTCTATTGCTCTAGTCAAATACCACGGATTATTTGAACTCAAATTATTTTGCCACACTGAATAGAAGAGGCATCTAAGGAGGATCTTTAGGAGATTTTCAGTTAAGAGCCTCATTCTAGTGGGTGGGTCATTTTGCTGTTTCCTCTGTAGCCCTCCCAGTAGCTATCACTGTGAATGGCATCTAGGTGCCAAGTTGCTTGAATATTTTCCATGAAGAAAATGACTTAATATTGGAAACTTTTCCCTCTAGCCTGGAGAGCTACCTGCAGTTCACCAGGGACCAAGGGAAGGCCTGAGACACTGATTGGTTTGAAGGCAGGTCAGAGGAGAGAAAGAAAGGAAGTGTGGGAGGAAGAAGGGGAAGAGGGGAAAGGCAAAAGGGAAGTATCTTGACTTATTGAGCCAGACTGTTAATTGTGCTCCCTACTTCTAGTCCTGTCTCTCTTGAGTCGATTCTTCACACAGCCACCACTGATTTTCCTGAACATAAATCTGATTGTCTCATTCCCCTGCCTAAAACTCTTCAATGTTTCCTATTAAGTTGAACATCAAGTTCAAGCTCCTTGATATGATGTACAAGGTCCTTCATGATTTGTCTCTTGCCATCTCACCTCTTCCTACTTTCTGCCTTATACTTGATGCTACAGTAATATTGAATGGCTTACATGTCATTTTTATTTTGCTCTCCTACTACACACTTATACACACAAAAGTCTGTCCTACATCTTTGCTCATGTGAATCATTTCTCTTGGGACACTGTTTCCACCTTTCTTTGATAATTCCTGTTCATACTTCAAGACACTGTTCAGATATCACTTCCTCTAAGAAGTGTTCTCCAACACCTTCTGATGGGGCCGTGTTTCTATCTGAATTCCATGTCACCTGTGCATATTTCTGTCCTGTCACTTATTCCATTATATCAATATTACTTATTTACACATCTGTCTTCCCCACTAGATGGAGACCTTCTTTTTTTTTTTTTTTTTTTTTTTTTTTTTTTTTTTTTTTAAATTTATTGGGGTGACAATTGTTAGTAGAATTACATAGATTTCAGTTGTGCAATTCTGAATCACATCATCCATAAATCACACTGTGTGTTCACCACCCAGAGTCAGCTCCCCTTCCATCACCGTACATTTGATCCCCCTCACCCTCATCCCCCACCCCCCAACCCCCTTACGCTCTGGTAACCACCAAATTACGTTCCCCAGATTAATTTTCAAACCCCGTGGCCATCCTGTGGTCACCGACTGCCCTCCAATCCCCTCACCCTCCCCCCCACCCCCCACCCCCCCCCGCCCATCTAGCAACCCTCAGTTTTTCCTCATTGTCTCCCAAACTGTTTCTGATTAGTTCATTCACTTATTCTTTTCTTTACAATCAGCAAATAAGTGAGATCATATGGTACTTATCTTTCTCTGTCTGACTTATTTCACTTAACATAATGTTCTCTAGATCCATCCATGTTGTTGCAAATGGTAAGATTTCTTTCTTCCTTATGGCTGTATAATACTCCATTGTATAAATGTACCACAGTTTCTTAATCCAGTCATCTACCGATGGGCATTTTGGTTGTTTCCATGTCTTAGCTATTGTGTATAGTGCTGCAATAAACATAGGAGTGCATAGAGATTTTTGAATTGAAGTTCTGGATTTCTCCGGATAGATACCTAGGAGTGGAATTACTGGATCATAGGGTAGTTCCATTTTCAGATTTTTGAGATACCTCCATACTGTTTTCCATAGCGGCTGCACCAGTCTGCAATCCCACCAACAGTGCACAAGCGTTCCCTTTTCTCCACATCCGCGCCAGCACTTGTTGTTTGTTGATTTATTGATGATAGCCATTCTGACTGGGGTGAGGTAGTATCTCATTGTGGTTTTTATTTGCATTTCTCTGATGGTTAGTGAGGTTGAGCATTTCTTCATATGTCTGTTTACCATCTGTATGTCCTTTTCAGAAAAATGTCTCTTCAAGTCCTCTGCCCATTTTTTAATTGGATCGTTTGTTTTTTTGGAGTTGGGTTGAGTAAGTTTTCCATAGATTTGTGATATTAATCCCTTATCAGATATATCACTGGCAAATATCTTTTCCCATTTAGTAGGATCCCTTCTTGTTTTATTGATGGTTTCCTTTGCTGTGAAAAAACTTTTTAGTTTGATATAATCCCACATGTTTATTCTTTCTCTTAGTTCCCTCGCGCGAGGGTGTATATCAGTAAAAATCTTACTCCGGGTAATGTCTGAGAAGTTTCTTCCTATATTTTCTTCTAGGTATTTTATGGTTTCAGACCTTACATTTAGGTCTTTAAGCCATTTTGAATTTATTTTTGTATATGGTGTAAGGAGGTGGTCCAACTTCATTTTTTTGCATGTGTCTGTCCAGGTTTCCCAGCACCATTTATTGAATAGACTGTCATTACTCCTAGATGGAGACCTTCTTGAGGATGGGGCAAAAGGCACTCAAAATACTTCAGATGGTGGTGAGTGGCATAGAAGAGCGCCAAGGCATGGTATTAAATGCCTATTAGAAGCAGCCATGGTTTAGACTTCCTTCCTGTTCAGCAGTTGCCTGCTTTCTCACTGGCTTACATATTTGTGAAAAGTTGTCCATGCAATTATTCATCAAACTTCTGGAAGTTTCGCATTTTAAATGCCTTTAGGCAACAATGGGGTTCCAGGTAGGTACTAAGGCAAGCTGATATAGAGACATATTTTCCTTGGCTCTTGTACCACATGGTGTAGGCAGCTGTCCATTAAGCCTGTGTTTATGGTCAACCCAGAACCCATTGCTTAGTGATCACCATAACAGTGATCTGTTAACATTCAGTTGATTTATCTCTTAAATAAAAAAAGTGGGCATGTTGATTCTGGGGCTCCAGCTAAAGTGTGAGTTCCTTGAAGAGAAAAACTGTCTCCAACTTGTCAAAAGTTTCCCAGAAGGCTCTATAAAATGTGTGGGTCTTTGACGGGGTTCTGGAAAATCCTGCTGATTTATGGAGAATCTCTCTCTCTCTCTCTCTCTCTCTCTCTCTCTCTCTCTCTCTCTCTCTCTCTCTCTCTCTCTCTCTCTCTTATAGAGTGGAGGGAAACACATTTAGTATAGTTCAACCAAGATAGATTGTCTTGTACCTCAAATCCCAGAGTGCTATTTTAACTAAGTCTAAAGTTTAAATAAAAGTTAGTGCAAAGCAAGTGAAGAATGGATGGTAAACAGCTTGGACCATTCAACTTGGCTGATTTCATCACACTATAATTTCTCAGAAATTTCAAATGATTCTTTTTTTTTTTAAAAAAATAATGACTTTCATTTTTATTGTTTGGAAGGATTAAGAAATAAAAGCAAATATTAAAAATAGACTGCTGGAAGCTGATACAGCCAAGAGAGCGGCTTGTTCTAACTCAAATGATTTCTATCATTGAAAAAATGAAAAAAAAAAAAAGAATCAGTATCCATAGGAAAACCTTACAGTATGCATAGGAAAATGTGCTTTATTAGCAAGATTCAGTCTGTCCTTATTGGAGAAATGTCAGTTTGACTGATGAAAAGACTTTCTCAGACCATCTGTCAGTTATTATAGCAGTCTGTGTTTAACCACTTCTTTGCCAACATAAGAGAATTCACTAATCTAGTAAGTTGCAGCATTGAATGCTGTGGGGAATAAGACACGGCATCTGCCTTCATGGGGCTTACCATTTAATAGGAGAGACAAGAGATATACAAAATCACATATAAAAGCAGGACAAACGTACTAAGTGCCACAAGAGAGTTACCAAATGTAGTGGAAGCACCAATGAGTGGAGATTACTTTTGACTAGGGGCTGGGGAAATCTCCATGGAAGCATCTGAAGGCAGGGGGAAAGGGTAAGAATTGTGGGCATCCTGGGTAGAGGGACTAGCATGTTCAATGCCAACAGAATTGGAAAAGTCCAACATAGTGCTGCACAATGGTAATAGCCTGGTGTTATAGGGATATAGGATGTGTAAATAACAGTGGATCAGGTTTTATAGATTGTTTGGAGTTCAGATGAAGGAGGCATTTCATTGTCAGATTAAGAGGTCGACATTTTATCCTGTAGAGTAGACAATGGATTGCCAGTTGCAGGATTTGGTGGGGTCAATGCCTTGCTCAGAGCTGTGCTTTGGGAGGATTATTTGGGCAGCTTGGGAAGTATGGGCTAAGTAATGAGCTATTTTCTCTAACCTCAGGGGAAGTAGAGATGGATTTGTGGCTTCTGCTATTCAAGGTATAATGCATTGGGTTTTGGAGACTTATAACTATATATATTTTTATTAGTTGTTACTAGATTGATAGCTCTGACGTCACTGCTGAGGCCAAGATAGCTAGCCCAGCTGGGATTGGGAGGCTATATTTTTCTGTCGAGCTTTGAGCCTGTGAAATTTGTGGGTTTTGAGTTAAACCTGGGCCAGTTTTTCAATATCAGTGTCATGCAGAGTCTCTGGTCCTGCTCCCCGCACAAGAACACAGGATATGGTGAGGCTAAAAAGGAACACCAACAGAGCCATAGATAGGGGAGTCATACCACTATGTTCTCGCTGGTGGCTGGGTTGGAGACACAGGAAGCAGGCACCACAATCTTCCATTCACTTCTCTGCCAACCAATCAACCCCCCCCCCCGCCACCGTAGCCATGACACTTATATTAGTGGCTAATGGCTAACTGGTAACAGCTGATGGCCATCTAATAACTGAGCCAGCATCTTTCCACGTGAGGCCAAGAGCCTGGAAACTGACCAGGGGTTAATTCCACACCACGACAGTGACTTGATCCTTTAATTGGGATTTACCTGCTTCATGCCTGTTGATATTGTCTCCCCAACTAGTCCCTAAAATTCCTTGAGGGCAAGGGCTCTAGCTTATTCTTCTTTCCACACTCTCCAATCCTGTAGCATCTGAGACCATGCTTGTCACCCAGTAGGAGTGTGATAAATGCTTGCAGTGTAAATGAAAGGATTTCATGGGACAAGATGTAGCTTTGCTTGAGGAACACAAATACCAAAGCTAGACTGAGGGATAAATGGTAAAGTGAATCTAAAACACATGCTTATATTCCCTAAAATAGTGAAGTACTTAAAAATGAAGTGTTCAGGGGTCTCTCTCTTCCCAGTACATTTTAGAAAATTGCAGTTGAGCCAAATGTCTTTATTTTCATTTATGAAAAACAAACCCATTTCTATAAGTCACCTTCCATTACATCTATGACTAAGGCTCCCTTTGTTTCTGGCAGCATGCCAGTCTTTTAACCGGGGATTGAAAAGAACTTGGAACAATGATTTTCAAACTTCCCTAGTTCTTCAACAATAGTCCTTCTCAAGTGCTGAGGAATAGCAAGTCGTACATTCATTGATTACATCATCCATTTTACTAGCCCTACCATGGAATCCTTTTCCTCCTTTTGGGATTTGATAAGTGACCCTGTTTAATTTCATTTGTCAAAATGCATCTTACCCATTTCTCCCTTTCTCCTCATTCTTACTTTGAAGCCATAGCTTCCTTGATTTTAAAGTGTGGGGGACTAGGTGTGGGTGGAAAATGATGTCTGCCTGGGCTTTTTGAGTACCAGCAGCAACATTATTTCTAAATTTTTTGTTCTGCCACTGAAAATGCCTCAGCCCACATGTAACTAGTTCTCATCCTCTTCCTGTTCCCCCACCCACAGCATCCTCCTGCTACCCTAAAATGCCTGCCCTCCCACCTTCTCGGTGGCCACTTGCTGTCACAGTTCCAGAATAGTTTTATTCATCACTGTCACAGTCCCTGTTGATGGTAAGCTCTTCCACATTATCTGGGGCTACCAGTAAATGAGTTTGCATTTAATATTTTAAAGAGTTTTATTTGTTTCTGACATTTCTTTACCTACTGATACTGACACTTATGTGGCTTGCTGTCACCTTTTTCTCTGCCAGTAGGTTGGCAAGAACCAATCTCCCTGAGAAAATGCAAGAAGATCATCTTGTCTGTCACTCAAGAAATCGGTCTAATTTTCATCTGACATTGGTTACAAGTGCTCACTTTCTTCTTTGGGTGAGGAAGCCAGGCTTAAGAAGAAGAGGAACAATTTAAGAATTTGGCAAAAGAGTCTGAAAGTTGCAAAAGATTGGGCAGGACACTGGGAAATTTTGGATTTGAATTTCTGCCTTGGGCTAACCTGCTGTCAGTTCTGTGTAAATTACTTATTCTGTGTCCCTTGTGTGGTACGAGAATAATGTTAATTTCTAAATTGGGATGGGAGTTGGGAGTAATGGATACCATATTTTGAACATATAAAGAGTATAGACAATAATTATGTCATTTGCTGTATTCTTGTGATGTGTAAGTGTGGTAGGTGATGTGCACACATGATCTTTACTCCTCAAGACAACATTGAATAATTTGTGGCCCAGAAATATTCAGTGTCTTCCTCAAGACCACACAACTTATAAGGGATGCAACAGGGATTTGAACATAGATCTGTCACGCTCCAGAGTTTACACTCTTATGATGATTTTGTTGCGTAAAATCAGTATGGTACTGGGCAAGATTGGATGTTCTCAGTTATTTGTTCTCTTACCTTGCTTTCCTTTAAGACATCCACTAACATTGGGCTGATGCATGACTATGGATGTCTGTGTTTGAACGTCATCTCATCTATTCATTAACTATGTAACTTTGGGACAGTTATTTAACTTCTCTGTGCCTGTTATCTACGTCTGTAAGATAAGGATGATTAGGGATGATAATAGCCTGTACGCTGTGAACTGAAATATCTAAAATAGTGTCACTGATATCAAGGAGCCCTAAAATGGAGTCCGGAAGTCATTAAGGCAGTCAGACTTACCCATGACCACACCCAAATGATGTTTAGACCTTTGGACTTAAGTACGTACCATAGAAGTACATTCTTGATCTTGCTCACCTTACTGTTTTATTCCAGATGCATACCACAGATTTACATCACCTGGACTTCAACAATCCTTTTTGAATTGGCCATCACTTCATGTTAAGTAGCCAATATGAAAATGTTCCTCTGTTCCAGCTTGTGGTTTTTGCCTTTATAAGCTCTGGCTTTCTTTGGTCTCTTGAAGCACAGTTTGGGTTGCTACCTGAATCTGCATCTTCTGGGTTGCAACTCATTTTGCTCTAACAAATGCTTTTTATTCTTTATTACAGCCTAACCCTCCCCCTTTCTTTTTGTTGACAATACCACAATCTTATTGTAAGGCTTAACTGTAAACCCTCAATGATTATCAGTTATCACCATCATCAGCCACAGCATTATTTTCCCACAGTGCATCTCCCCAGACCTGTCTGTCTGGCTGCTTGCATGCTTCATGTATTCTTTCTTTTCCCCTTATTACAAAAATAACAACAACACCACAACAGACTCCTTGTAATGTGTCTTATTTTCAGAGGGTCCTACTCTGTACATTTCAAGGTGACTGATTCTTCTAAGATTCAACAATTCATTCTGGGGTATTAGTAGTAGATAATTTACATTTGACTTGGAGTTTCTTATGACATTGTTATGTAAGGTGAAATCATTAATGTGGATTTCCAGTTGTGCTGCTCTGAGCCTGGATGGAATAAGTGATGGGATGGGTTGTTGTATAGTTCAGACTATAACATGTTTTATTCAAACAGAGTAAGGCCACTTTTATATCTTTTGTGCATGCATTGAAATTATAATAATAGCAAAACTTACATAGTAATTATTACTTAGTGCCAGACATTGTTCTCAAAACTACACATTATTTCATTTAATCCTCAAAATGACCTATGAAGTAGACATTACCCTCACTTTATAGCAAAAGCAAAACACAGACAAGTAACTTGCTCAAGGTTAAATAACTAATAAGTGCTAGAACTGGGATTTGATCACAGGCTCGACGATTACCTACCACACTATATTGCCTCTCTTTGGTGTAAAGATCGTCTTGGATATTTAAAATAAGCTTGAAAACCAACTGATCTTTTTTTTTTTTTTAATTTATTGGGGTGACAATTGTTAGTAAAATTACATAGATCTCAGGTGTACAATTCTGTACTACATCATCTATAAATCCCATTGTGTGTTCACCACCCAGAGGCAGTTCTCCTTCATTACCATACACTTGATCCCCCTTACCCTCATCTGCCACCCCCCTTCCCCCTTATACTCTGGTAACCACTAAACTATTGTCTGTGTCTATGAGTTTTTGTTTCTCATTTGTCTTGTTCTTTTGTTGTTTTTGGTTTATATACCACATATCAGTGAAATCATATGGTTCTCTGCTTCTTCTGTCTGACTTATTTCGCTTAGCATTATACTCTCAAGTTCCATCCATGTTGTCACAAATGTTCCTATATCATCTTTTCTTCCAGCCGAATAGTATTCCATTGTGTATATATACCACAACTTCTTTATCCATCCATCTATAGAAGGACATTATGGTTGTTTCCATGTCTTGGGCACCGTAAACAAAGCTGCAATAAACATTGGAGCACACGTGTCTTTATGTATAAATGTTTTCAGATTTTTTGGGTAGATACCCAGGAGAGGCATTGCTGGGTCATATGGTAATTCTATTCGTAATTTTTTGAGGAACCTCCACACTGCCTTCCATAACGGCTATAATAGTCTGCATTCTCACCAACAGTGTATGAGGGTTCCTTTTCCTCCACAGCCTCTCCAACACTTGTTACTATTTGTCTTGTTGATGATAGCGATTCTGACTGGGGTGAGGTGATATCTCATTGTGGTTTTTATTTGCATTTCTCTGATGATTAGTGATGTTCAGCATTTTTTCATATGTCTATTTGCCATTTGTATGTCCTCTTTGGAGAAATGTCTCTTCAGGTCCTCTGCCCATTTTTCAATTGGGTTGTTTGTTGTTTTGTTGGTGAGTTTCATGAGTTCCTTGTATATTTTGGATATTAGCCCCTTATCGGAGGCACTGTTTGCAAAAATCTTCTGCCATTCAGTTGGTTGCTTCTTTATTTTGTTGATGGTTTCTTTTGCTCTGCAGAAGATTTGAAGTTTGATATAGTCACATTCATTTATTTAACGTTTACTTCCCTTGCCTTTGGAGTCAAATTCATAAAACGCTCTTTGAACCCAAGGTCCATAAGACTAGTACCTATGTTTTCTTCTATGCAGTATATTCTGTCAGGTCTTATGCTTAAGTCTTTGATCCACTTTGAATTAATTTTGGTACATGGTGACAGGTAGCAGTCCAGTTTCATTCTTTTGCACATGGCTTTCCAATTCTCCCAGCACCATTTATTGAAGAGGCTGTCTTTCCTCCATTGTATGTTTTTAGCTTCTTTGTCAAAAATTGTCTGTCCATATTTATGTGGTTTTATGTCTGGGTTCTCAGTTCTATTCCATTGGTCTATGTGTCTGTTTTACTGACAATGCCATGCTGTTTTGATTATTGTAGCCCTGTAGTACAAGCTAAAGTCAGGGAGTGTGATACCTCCAGTATTGTTCTTTCTTCTTAAAATTGCTTTGGCCATTCGGGGTCTTTTGTGGTTCCAAACAAATCTGATGATTTTTTGTTCTATTTCTTTAAAAAATGCCATTGGGATTTTGATGGGGATGGCATTAAATCTGTATGTTGCTTTGGGTAATACGGCCATTTTAACTATGTTGATTCTTCAATCCATGAGCACCGAATGTCTTTCCATTTGTTTGTGTCTTCTTCAATATCTTTTAAAAGTGTCTTATAGTTTTCAGCATATAGGTTCTTCAACATCCTTGGTTAAGTTTATTCCTCGTTATTTTATTCTTTTTGCTGCAATTGCAAAAGAGATTGTTTTTTGTACTTCTTTTCCTGAGATTTCATTGTTAGTATATAGGAATGCAATGGACTTTTGTACGTTGATTTTGTAGCCAGCAACTTTACTGTATTCGTTAATTGTTTCTAATAGCTTTTTGGTGGAGTCTTTAGGGTTTTCTATATATAGCATCATGTCATCTGCAAAGAGTGACAGTTTAACTTCTTCATTCCCATTGTGGATGCCTTTTATTTCTTTCTCTTGCCTGATTGCTCTGGCAAGGACTTCCAACATTATGTTGAAAAGCAGAGGTGATAGGAAACAGCCCTGTCGTGTTCCTGAACATAGAGCAAAGGGCTTCAGTTTTTCACCATTATTTATGAGATTAGCTGAGGGTTTGTCAAATATGGTCTTTATTATGTTAAGATATTTTCCTTCTATTCCTATTTTATTAAGTGTTTTAATCATAAATGGATGTTATATCTTGTCAAATGCTTTTTCTGCATCAGTTGATATAATCATATGATATTTGTCCTTTGCTTTGTTTATATGGTGGGTCACATTGATGGATTTGCGGATGTTGAACTATCCTTGTGCCCTGGGAATGAACCCCACTTGGTTATGATGAATAATCTTTTTAATGCATTTAATGTATTTGATTTGCTAGAATTTTGTTTAGGGATTTTGCATCTGTATTCATCAGAGATATTGTTCCGTAGTTTTCTTTTTTGTGTGTTGTCCTTACCAGGTTTTGGTATCAGGGTAATGTTGGCCTTATAAAATGAGTTAGGGAGTACTGTCTCTTCTTCAATTTTTTGGAAGAGTTTGAGCAGGATTGGTATTAGATCCTCTTTGAAGGTTTGGTAGAATTCAATAGTGAAGTCATCTGGTCTCAGACTTTTGCTTTTTGGAAGGATCTAGAAAACTGATTCAACTTTGTTACTGGTGATCGGTCGGTTTAGATTTTCCAGTTCATCATGGTTCTGCGTAGGAAGGCTATATGTTTCTAAGAACTTGTCCATTTCTTCTCGGTTATTGCATTTGGTGACATATAGTCCTTCATAGTATTCTTGTATGATCCTTTGTATTTCTGTGGCATCTGTGATAACTTCCCTTTTTTCATTTCTGATTTTATTAGTGTCTTCTGTTTTTATCTTAGTGAGACTAGTCAAGGTTTTGTAAATTTTGTTAATCTTTTCAAAGAACCAGCTCTTTGTCACATTAATTTTTTTTTCATTTTAAATTTATTGGGGTGACAATTGTTAGAAAAATTACATAGATTTCAGGTGTACAATTCTGTATTACATCATCTATAAATTACATTGTGTGTTCATCACCCAGAGTCAGTTCTCCTTCCATCACCATATATTTGATCCCCCTTACCCTCATCTCCCATCCCCCACCCCCCTTACTCTCTGGTAACCACTAAAATATTGTCTGTCTTGTCTATGAGGTTTTTTTTTTTTCTTAGACGTTTATCATTTATATCCCTCACACTGTGGACCCCCCACCCCACATCCACTATCTCTCTGACATCGCACTGAGCCATCCCATTTCCACTATCTCCACTCCCAATGCTGTACTCTGCCTCTTGTAAATGTATACATACCTATATATACATATATATATATATATATATATATATATATATATATAATATTATAGTTGGTATTCATTATTGTTCAGCTTCAGGTGTACAGTGCAGTGATCAGGAATCTACATCTTCCCTGAGATGGTCTCAAATGGGACACATGTCTATCGGATAACCTACAAAATCTTTACAACATTGTTGATTACGTTCCCCAGATTAATTTCCAAAACCCCGTGGCCTTTTTGTGGTTACTGATTGTTTTCTAATCCCCTCACCTTACCCCTTACCCCCACCCACCGGCCCATCTAGCAAACCTCAGTTTTTCCTCTTTGTCTCCAAAACTGTTTCTGATTAGTTCATTCACTTATTCTTTTCTTTAGATTCCGCATATAAGTGAGATCATATGGTACTCACCTTTCTCTTCCTGACTTATTTCACTTAACATAATGTTCTCTAGGTCCATCCATGTTGTTGCAAACAGTAAGATTTCTTTCTTCTTTATGGCTGCGTAATACTCCATTGTATAAATGAACCACATTTTCTTAATCCAGTCATCTACCGATGGGCATTTCGGTTGTTTCCATGTCTTGGCTATTGTGTATAGTGCTCCCATAAACATAGGAGTTCATAAAGATTTTTGAATTGGAGTTTTGGATTTCTCCGGAGAGATACCTAGGAGTAGAATTACTGGATCATAGGGTAGTTCCATTTTCAGAGTTTTGCGATACCTCCATACTGTTTTCCATAGTGGCTGCACCAATCTGCGATCCCACCAACAGTGCACAAGCGTTCCCTTTTCTCCACATCCGCGCCAGCACTTGTTGTTTGTTGATTTATTGATGATAGCCATTTTGACTGGGGTGAGGTGGTATCTCATTGTGGTTTTTATTTGCATTTCTCTGATGGTTAGTGAGGTTGAGCATTTCTTCATATGTCTGTTAGCCATCTGTATGTCCTTTTCAGAAAAATGTCTCTTCAAGTCCTCTGCCCATTTTTTAATTGGGTCGTTTGTTTTTTTTGGAGTTGAGTTGAGTGAGTTTTTTATAGGTTTGTGATATTAATCCCTTATCAGATATATCATTGGCAAATATCTTTTCCCATTCAGTAGGATCTCTTTTTGTTGTATTTATGGTTTCCTTTGCTGTGAAAAAAATTTTAGTTTGACATAATCCCACATGTTTATTTTTTCTCTTATTTCCCTCGAGCGAGGGGATATATCAGTAAAAATATTACTCCGGGTAATGTCTGTGAAGTTTCTTTTTATATTTTCTACTAGGTATTTTACGGTTTCAGATCTTACATTTAAGTCTTTAAGCCATTTTGAATTTATTTTTGTATATGGTGTAAGGAGTTGGTCCAGCTTCATTTTTTTGCATGTGTCTGTCCAGGTTTCCCAGCACCATTTATTGAATAGACTGTCTTTACCCCATCGTACATTCTTGCTTCCATTGTCGTAGATTAAATGGCCATATAGGCATGGATTTATATCTGGACTCTCTATTCTGTTCCATTGATTTATGTGTCTGTTTTTATGCTAGTACCATAATGTTTTGATTACTGTAGCCTTGTAGTATAATTTGAAGTCAGGTATTGTTATACCCCCAGTTTGTTTTTATTTCTCAAGATTGCTGAGGCTATATGGGGTCTTTTATGGTCCCCTATAAATTTTAGGATTATATGTTCTATTTCTGTGAAAAACTTCGTTCGTAGTTTGATAGGAATTGCGTTGAATACGTATATTGCCTTAGGCAGTATGGACATTTTAACTATATTAATTCTTCCTATCCATGAACATGATATGTGTTTCCATCTATTTATCTCTTCTTTCATTCCTTTCTTCAGTGTCTTATAATTTTCTGAGTACAGATCTTTTACTTCTTTGGTTCAATTTATTCCCAGGCATTTTATATTCTTTGGAGCAATTGTAAATGGGATTGTTTTTTTTAATTTCTCCTTCTGATGTTTTATTATTGGTATATACAAATGCAACTGATTTCTGAATATTAATTTTGTATCCTGGTACATTACTAAATTCATCTATAAGCTCTAATAGCTTCTTGGTGGAGTCTTTAGGGTTCTCTATATATAATATCATGTCATCTGCATATAATGATAATTTTACTTCCTCCTTACGAATTTGGATGCCTTTTATTTCTTTTTCTTGTCTGATTGCTGTGGCTAGAACTTCCAGCACTATGTTGAATAGAAGCGGAGATAGTGGGCAACCTTGCCTTGTTCCTGATCTTAGGGGGAATGGTTTTAGCTTTTCCCCATTGAGTATGATGTTAGCTGTGGGTTTGTCATATATGCCCTTTATTATGTTGAGATATGATCCCTCTATTCCCACTTTCTTAAGGGTTTTTATCATAAATGGCTGTTGGATTTTATCAAATGCTTTTTCTGCATCTATTGATATGATCATGTGATTTTTATTTTTCATTTTGTTTATGTGGTGTATCACATTAATTGATTTGTGGATGTTGAACCACCCTTGCATACCAGGGGTGAATCCCACTTGATCATGGTGTATGATCTTTTTATTGTATTGCTGAATTCTGTTCGCTAATATTTTGTTGAGGATTATTGCATCTATGTTCATTAGAGATATCGGCCTGTAGTTTTCTTTTTTTGTGTTGTCTTTGTCTGATTTTGGGATCAGGGTGATAGTGGCTTCGTCAAAAGTGTTTGGGAGTCTTCCCTCCTTCTGGATTTTTTGGAAGAGCTTGAGGAGAATTGGTGATAATTCTTTTTTGAACGCTTTGTAAAATTCACCTGTAAAGCCATCTGGTCCAAGGCTTTTGTTTGTTGGGAGATTGTTGATTACTGATTCAATTTCCTGGTGGTAATCAGTCTATTCAGGTTTTCTGTTTCTTCCTGAGTTAGCCTTGGAAGGTTGTACGCCTCAAGAAAATTGTCCATTTTTCCAGATTGTCAAAATTGTTGGCATATAGTTGCTCATAGTAATTTCTTAAAACTTTTTGTATTTCTGTGGTGTTCGTTGTCACTTCTCCTCTTTCATTTCTGATTTTATTAATTTGGGTCCTCTCTCTCTCTTTTTTAATTCGTCTGGCTAAATGTTTATCAATTTTGTTTATCTTGTCTAACAACCAACTCTTGGATTCATTGATCTTTTGTAGTGGTTTTCTAGTTTCTATTTCATTTATTTGTGCTCTGATCTTTATTATCTCCTTCCTTGTGCTCCCGTTGGGCTTATTTTGCTGTTCTTTTTCCAGATCCCTTAAGTGTGAAGATAAACTGTTGATTAATGATGTTTCTTGTTTCTTTAGGTAGGCCTGCAATGCTATGAATTTTCCTCTTAGAACCGCTTTTGCGGCATGCCATAGATTTTGGGTCGTCGTGTTTTCATTTTTGTTTGTCTCGAGATATCTTTTGATTTCTTCCTTGATCTGCTGCTTGACCCATTCATTATTTAGTAATAAGTTATTCAGCCTCCATGAATTGGTGTGTCTTCCAATTTTTTTCCTGTAGTTCATTTCTAATTTCATAGCATTGTGATCAGAGAAGAAAATTGGTTTGATTTCAGTTTTCTTAAATTTATCAAGACTCGTTTTGTGGCCTAACATATGGTCTATCTTGAAAAATGTTCTATGTGTGCTTGAGAAAAACGTGTGTTTTGCAGCTTTGGGGTGAAATGTTCTGAAAATACGGATTAAATCTAGTGGTCCAATGTATCATTTAAGGCTGTTGTTTCTATATTGATTTTCTGTCTGGAACACCTGTCCCTTGTTGTCAGAGTTGTGTTGAAGTCCCCTACTATGATAGTGTTACTGTTGATCTCTGTCTTTATGTCAGTCAGTACCTGTTTTATATATTTAGGCGCTCATATGTTGGGTGCATAGATGTTTACTAGGGTTATGTCCTCTTGTCGGATCGATCCCTTTATTATTATATAGTGCCCATCTTTATCTTTTAATATGTTCTTCATTTTAAAGTCTATTTTTTCAGACATATGTATTGCAACTCCAGCTTTTTTCTCATTTCCATTTGCATGAAATATCTTACTCCAACCCTTCACTTTCAGCCTGTGTGTCTTTTCTTCTGAGGTGAGTCTCTTGTATACAGCATATACAAGGGTCTTGCATTCTTATCCACTCAGCCACACTATGACTCTTGATTGAAGCATTTAATCTCTTTACATTTAAAGTGATTATTGATAGGTACATAGTTATTTCCATTTTTAAATTTGTAGTTAGGTTGTTTTGATCTTTCTTCTATTTACAGAAGTCCTTTTAGTATTTCTTGCAATGCTGGCTTGGTGGTAATAAATTCCTTTAGCTTATTTTTTTCTGGAAAGCTCTTTATCTCTCCATCAACTTTAAATGATAGCCTTGCTGGTTAAAGCAATCTAGGTTGTAGGCCTTTGTTTTCCATCACTTTGAGTATCTCCTGCCACTCCATCCTGGCCTTCAATGTTTCTGTAGAAAAGTCATTTGATAGTCTTATGGGAGTTCCCTTGTATGTAACCTTCTGTCTTTCTCTTGCTGCTTTTAGGATTCTCTCTTTGTCTTTAAGCTTTGCCATTTTAACTATGTGTTTTGGTGTGGACCTGTTTGGGTTTTTCCTGGTTGGAACTCTCTGCACTTCCTGGGCTTGTATGTTGGTTTCCTTCATCAGGTTGGGGAAGTTTTCGGACATTATTACTTCAAATATGTTCTCCATCCCTTGCTTCCTCTCTTCACCTTCTGGTGTTCCTATGATGCGCATGTTGTTGCGCTTGGTGTTATCCCAGAGGTCTCTTAAGCCGTCCTCATTGTTTTGTATTCTTTTTTCTTTCTCTTGTTCTGTTTGGGTGATCTCTGCTACCTTGTCTTCTAAATCGCTTCATCTAACCTGCTAGTAATTCCTTCAAGTGAGTTCTTAATTTCGGGAATTGTGTTCTTTAGTTCTAACTGGTTGTTTCTTATGATTTCTACATCCTTCTTTATGTCTTCTCTAAGCTCCTTAAATATTCTTATCACCAGTGTTCTGAACTCTGTTTCTGAAAGTTTGGTTACCTCTGCTTCATTTGGTTCCAGTTGTGGAGGTTTCTTCTGTTCTTTTATTTGTGACGTGTATCTTTGTTTCCCCATTCTGGCTGACTCTCTGTGTTTGCTCTGATGTATTAGGTAGATCCCCTAGAGTTCTGAGTTCTTGCTAGGTTATCTTATGTAGTATGTGTCCTTTATACTTGACTTACACTACTTCGTTTTCTCTTCTGCCTGTGCTCCAAAGGTGACTTTTGTTTTGTGTATATTGTCCTGTTCAAGAAGATCTTTAATTGGTTTTTGCTTGTGAGTAGGTGGGGTTAACTCCTAGGCTGACTCATCATGAGACTTGGCTCTGCCCACCGTAGGACGTTCTGCTGCTTGAGGGTTGACCACTGCAATGTGGTTTGGCCTCTATGGGCTCTTGTACCTGCAGAGAATTCCCTCTGGGTGTGTGACTTGTAGGTCAAACCCAGTAGTACTCTGGTTTCGTCTGGAGTTGGCTCTGGATATGTTGAATCTTGTGCCTCTTAAGCTGGGCCCTGGTAGTGCAATTTCAGAACGAAGGAAGTCACCAAGCACAACAACAACAACAACAAGAAAGAAAAAAATCAAATACATTCACGTGTAAAATCACTCGATAATCCCCCTCGACACAGATAAAGATATCAAAGATATAAAGACAAAACACAACAAAACAAATCAAAGCAAAACAAAAAGCAGCACCAGTCTTGGCTTAAGCCCACCAAGTAATGTCCAGGTTGTCCTCTGCTGTACCGAAGAGCCCCATTCTTATTGCTCAGGTATATCTGGTCACCTTGTGCCCAGTGTGTCTTTGGGACTGTAAATTTAAATGCATGGGCCTGAGGGATCTGGATGATAGTTTTTACAAAGTCAGTGCAGTTTCTGCCGTTGCCTGCACATATGCACACTGAGAGTAGCACCAGCAGCCCCATGTCCAGTACTCCTGATGCTTAGGGCACTTCTTCAGTGTATGTGTGTATGGGGGGGTGGTTCGGGCGGGAGATTTCTGAGCTGCTGAAAGCCCAGAGCTGCATGTGCTGCTTACTGCTGATCCCTGGGTGTGCCTCCGCAGTTGCACTTGACCAGCCCTAGGCAGGCATAAAGGGTGGGGGCTGGTGATGGAGGGGTCTTCTCTCTCCCAACCCAGCCGGGTCACACTCTTCCCGCAGGCCAGAAAATGTGGTGGCTGGGGGTGGAGGAGTCTCTTCTCTGTTAGCCTAGCCAAAATCACACTCTCCCCAGCCTCTTCCCTGGTTCAGAGCTGCCTGTCGGTCTTCTCAAAGCCTGAGCATTACTGTGGTTCCTCTGTAATCTGACACTACTCCTCAGTTCAGCGGCCAGTTTAAGTCTCTGGAAGGGCGGGGGTAGGATTGGAAGAGCAGAGGGGAGGGGCCCAGCTATGGAGTCTGTGTTCTTTGTCCGCCCTAGGGCCCACTAGCCGCCCTCCCTGCGGGAGAGATCAGCCATGGGACGCAGGGAAAGAGCCCACTTCCTGGTCTCTGTGCTCTCCGTTCTGCCCTGGTATCCCGTGCATGCCCGGAACTGCGGGTGCCACTGCGGTTTTCGCCGCCGCTGCTGCTGGCCAAGACCCCGCTGCGGGCTCCCGTGTTTTCAGTTCGCTCCCTTCCTTCCCCCCCTTGCTCATCCAATTAGCGCACCTTCAAGTAATCCTTCCACGAGTCTGTTAGCTGTTCTGTGTGATGAGCAAAGAGTTCTTTGATGGGTTATAGGTCCCGTGTGTGATAAGATCCGGAGGAGAACTCAGAAAGTGCACCCCGCTGCTGCCATTCCTATGACGTCATCCTAATATTTCTTGTAGTGTATGTCGTGTATTATATATTTCCCTCAGTTTCTGTATCTGGAAAGGTTTTTATTCCTCCTTAATATCTAAAGGATATCTTTGCTGGGTATATTATTCTTGGCTTATTATTTCTCTCTTTCTATAGTTTGAATATTTAGTTCCACTCCCTCCTGGTTTGTAGAATTTCTGCTGAGAAATCTGATGATGATCTGATGGACTTTCCCTTGTCGGTTGCCGTCTTCTTTTCCCTGTCTGCTTTGAGTATTCTTTCTTTGTCGTTGATTTTAGACAGCTCCAATACAATGTGCCTTGGAGAAGGCCTGTTGGGAAGGAGGTAATTAGGTGTTCTATTTGCTTCTTGGATTCAAGGATCCAGTTCTTTTCACAGGTTTGGGAAGTTCTTATCAACTATTTGTTTGAATATACTCTCTGTTCCCTTCTCTCTTTCTTCTCTTTCTGGTATGCCCATTATTCTTATATTGCTCTTTCTGATGGAGTCAGAAAGTTCTTGTAGAGTTCTTTCATTTCTTTTAAGTCTCAAGTCTCTTTCTCTTCCATTGTTGTCATTTCCAGTTTTCTATCTTCGATGTCACTGATTCTTTCCTCCATCTGGTCAAATTTACTACCTTACCTGGCTATTTCATTCTTGATTTCTTCTATTGAGTTCTTAATCTCAAGAAATTCTATTTGGTTCTTTTTTAAATTTGAATTTCTTTCATAAATGTTCATGTTGTTCTTTGATTGTGTTTCTGAGTTCATTAAACTGCCTTTCTGTGTTTTCTTGCATCTCATTGAGTTTTTTCAGAACTGCAATCTTGAATTCTCTGTCATTTAAGTAACATATTTTCATATATTTAAGTTCATTTTCTGGAGATTTGTTGCCTTTGTTATTCATGGAAATTCATGATTTATTATTTCTCTTCCTAGATATCTACAGGAGTGGTTTCTGCAACAGGTTGATAGGAAGAGGTCTTTCTTTTGTTTTCTAGTATGTGTTGGTTGAACGATTTATTTTCTCTTCGATTGCAGTTTTTTTTTTCTCTTTCACACTGTAGTGTTATGTTTTCTCTGCACTATTCCAGCTTCTCACACAATGGGGGCATTCCCTGGAAGGCGATCTTCTCCTCTGTCAACAGTTTGCATGCGTCATAGGGCTCCACATCCCTGTGGGGATGTGGAGAGCTTTTGAAGTTCCAAAGCTCTTCTTGCTCCAGATTCAGAGCCCATGTGTTTCATCAGTTCTGTTTACTCTTTTAAGGATCTGCCCAGATAGGTGGGGACAGGGGTGATGTTGTTGTGAGAGGTGGCCCAGAGCAATGGTTGGCGACCACCACCACAGCCAGTCGTGCTTCCACAGCTCCCTCCCCTTTGCGGGAACTAGTTGGGGTTTGAATCTGTGTCTGCTGACCACATTTCTCAGAACTGCAAATATTCTGTTCTTTTGATCTGACACTGCTACTATTCTACTTGTAGCACTGGGCAGGTAGTGGCAAGTTGAGCTCTGGGAGGGTAGGGAAGGGGTGGCTAGTCTCAGTGCCTAAGTCGTCTGTTCTCTGTGGCAGTGAGGGCTTAAACCACGGCTTTCAACCTTCTTGCCTCAGTCTTTGCTGTGAGGTCTCTGCCATGAGCCTTGTGTTCAGCCGTGTTATATGCTGTCCCCTCAGCCATGTGGTCCATAAACCGAGCCCTAGCAGTCCGAGTTCTTCTGTATCCCCCAGCAGTGGTAGTTGTGGGATGCAGCGAACTCGGAGCTTTGAGCTTGGTCTGTGTCCTGAGCCCACGCGGCCACGTCTCCACACTTCTCCCTTTCCTCCTCCCCTGGTCACGCAATTTGCCCACCTTTAGGTGAATTCGTTAGTGAGCTTCTTCGTCTTTCCTGTCTGCTGTGCAGTGAGTCCTTTGTATAGTTATAGCTGTTTAATTTGTTGTAAATTCCAGGGAAGTTTTCTAGAGGCTCACCTCACGCTGCCATTTTGATTGGAATTGACTATTTATATTTATAAATAAATAAATTAATAGGTAATACTGCCATTTTTGACAACATGGATGGGTCTTGAGATTATCATGCTAAGCAAAATAAGTCAGACAGAAAAATCAAGAATCATATGACGTCACTCATATGTGTGGTATAAAACTGAAAGCAACAATATATATATAAGACAAACAAAGGAAAAAATCATAGACATAAAGTACAGTTTAGTGGTTGCCAGAGTGTAAGGGTTAGGGGGTTGTAGAAAAGGTTAAAAGGGGTCAAATATATGGTGATGGAAGGAGAATTGACTCTGGATGGTGACCATACAGTGCAATATATAGATGATGTGTTATGGAATTTTACATTTGTAACCTACTAACCAATTTCACCCCAATAAATTTAATAAAAATTTTAAAATGTAGAATGAATCATCATGTCTTTTCCCATTGAAACCCAGATATTTTTATTTTCTAACCCATTCATCTATTTGATCAACATGAATATGGCATTCCTTTACTGTTGTTTTAAAAATAAAAAACAAAAAATGTGTCACTAAAAACACATCAAATAAATGACCAGTTTAAGATTTCTTTTAAAAAAACTCTCCACCTATTTCTTTCCTCAGATGTCATGCTCCATTGGAAGTTTCCTCCCTGATCCCCATCTCTTTAACAGTCTTTCACCACTCCTGGTTGAGAATCACTTTTCTAATTATATGAATTGAATTTATACCCATTATTAGAATGGGGATTGGGGAAAGTTTCAGAAAGTTGAGCCTATAATGGGTTTGAAGGTTGAAAGGCTTGTAGTGGTCAAATTCATATGAGAAGAGATTTTAACTTAATTATAGCACATTGTGTTATGATTTTTATGATTCTCATTTTAATTCTGAGTTTTAGTTTCCTTTATATTTCCTCACAGTGCTCAAAGCATTGTTAATACTTCTGTAAACTTTCTTGTTCTGAGAATACATGAGTTGATTTGCCCTGAAATTCTTGTTTGAAAGCTCATATATTGACAGGCAGGTACCTGTAAATGTATTAACTTCAGCAGAAGGAAATTCTCAAATATTAAAGCCTTCTTTAACCTTTCACAAGGTATCCTAAAATACTATAATATTCTGGACATGGAAAGAGACTTTAAGGAAAAGAAGCTCAAATTCATTAATTGGCTGATTTACTAGTAGAGATATATAATCTGGACTGCAGAACCTCCCACTGCTCCTCAGAAACAACAATTTCCTTGGCCATGGTATGAGAACCTTGCATTGTTCTAATTTAGCCTAAGTGCTGTAGGCCCTTATTACCCAGTTTGAAATCCCCACCATCGATCTGTTTACAAATAAAATCAAAACATTGGCTCTGCAAGACCAGTGTTAAAAATGAGAGATATTTTCTGAGTACATGTCCTTTTTAATTTACCAGACTTTTTTAGGTGTCATCTTGGATGTCACAAAATTCTGTCCCAGAAGCACCAAAGGGAAGCAAGAAGAGACAATGAGAATGTAGGCTTTATGAGAGTACCTAGGAAACTCCACCTATCACATTAGCTCTACTGATACTCTTCATCAATTTGGACCTGTCTCCATATTTCACTACATTCTGTCTTTGCTATGGCCTTTCCTTGCCCCCAGCCCACCTGACTTTACTGCTAGGTTGGTTTCCTTCCAAACTATGCAGCACTGCTTGTTGGTTTAAGGGGTGGCCTTCCTCACCTACTTTACAGTTTCTCTCTGATTTTTACCAAAAGATATAAAGCCTGTCACCAGTCTTTCTTGTCTTCACTTCCAGGTTTTATTTTGGGTAATTGCCCAAGTGAATTCCAGCGTGGGTAATTGCAATTGACCTGCGGACCTTAGTACAGTATTGTCAAAATGAGTGAAATATTACCACTTGGGTGTATTTCAGTCACCTCAAAATCAATATTTTACAAAAGTAATTTATTATCTTTCTACCACCCAAACAACCTCCTTTTTCCTAATTTCCTTCTTGCTCTTTGTTTATACTTACATCATCTAAGTCTCTTAGGCCTTAGAATCTTCTTTCTCATTCTTTTCTTCACAGTTTATGTTCAGTCTATCCCAAAATCCTCCTTGAAATGTCATTGGGGGTCAATCCCCCCTCTTTGTTACCTCAGCAAATAATCTAGTTTTGGACTTTATCTAGGCCTAAATATTAGATTACATCTAGATTACTGCCACAGCTTCATAATTCCTTTCCCTGGTATTGGTGGTGGTGGTAATGATGAAAATAACAATAATTATTGCATAAATAGCTATTTATTAATTATCTAGCGTGTGGTAGGTATTGTACTAATGTGTTTTATGAATATTATCTTACTGGATTCTCATAACAGCCAGATGAATTATTTATTTATATCCACATTTTAGAGATTTAAAAACCTGTGGCTCAGAGAGGTTACATAAATTGTCCATAGCCTCATAGGTAATTCATAGGTGATAAGTTAAAAAAAATCTAGGGTTATAACTTTGAAGGCCTTGCATTAATAACAAATACTCTGTTTATATCACTGCTGATCTAGTTCACCCTTTTCATTATGTCACTCACATATACAAGTATACATGGCCTACGAGAGTGAACTTTTTTACTTGATCCCAAGGCCTTCTATGATCTTGTACCACTATCTCTCTCCAATGTCATCTCTCATGACACTCAATACCTACCCATTACTCTAACCAGGCACACTTAATCATTGTTTTCCATTCTCTCCCCAGGGCTCACTTCTTCTTACTGATTTCCTATAGACCTGGTTCACCCTTCCCACACCCCTTCAAATTCTGCCTATATTTTAATGTCTAGTGTATATCCCAGTTCTCCATGAATCCTTCCCAAATTAGTTCAACATTCAAAGAGATCTTGCTTCTTTTTTTGACTGCTTTGCCAATTAGTTTGTGTACCCTAACACTTAATATTCCATGATTCGCTCTTATAATACTTTGTAGTATGGGATAATTCAAGGGAACTTTTCAATTTTAGTTAAATTTGCCTTTGACACCCTTTCTATTTGCCTTTGATACTCCTTACTATTCTCCTGCATTTACCATGTTTCCCTGAAAATAAGACCTAGCCGGACCATCAGCTCTAATGTGTCTTTTGGAGCAAAAATTAATACAAGACCCGGTCTGATTTTACTATAAGACCGTGTTTTGTATAATATAATATAATATAATATAATGTAATGTAATGTAATGTAATGTAATGTAATGTAATGTAATGTAATGCAATGCAATGCAATGCAATACAATACAATATAATACTGGGTCTCATATTAATTTTTGCTCCAAAAGATGCATTAGAGTTGATTGTATGGCTAGGTCTTATTTTCAGGGAAACATGGTAGCATCTTCATGCTCTTTTCTGAATTTCTAAGCCCTTACCCCTACCCAGCTTCTGGCATACCCTGCCAAGACTCCTTTTATATCTTCCCAACTAGCAGTAAACTGTCATTCATCTACCTTCCATAATGTCTTTTATTCAAACTCAGCTAGGTAGGTATAAGGAATCTATGTAAAGATATACATGATTATCCACCTTTCTGAGAGGGTTGCATTTAAGCAGTGATTGTTTATGAAACAGTGTCTGCTTTGGTCATTAGAATTTCCAAAAGTTGAAAGTGTGGAATGTGGGTAAAAGATCTTAAGGAGTGGGGAATAGACTATCTTGGGGCAGGTAAATATTCCTGGAACCCATTAAAACATATCATGTAGATCATTTCCAATTCTTCCAGAGTATAGTGTTGGATCTGGCTGCAGTGTCTTCAGGTTTTTCCTCTATAGCAGTAGTTCTCTGCCTGTGGCCTGAAGCTGCAAGGTATTGCATAAGCATACTTACCAAGAACTGTCTGGACATTAAATAAATGCTTTCTCAAAAATTCATACATACCATTTTTTTAGGAGTCATGTGCAGGTCATATTTAAATACAAAAGTATTTAAAAGCATGACCAAATTCATGCTTTTTGGTCATATCAATTTTTTTGGTCATATCAATTTTTATAATCAGTGAACACTAAAGGTATAATTCCTATCATGGGAAGATGCACAAAATATTGTGATGTTTTACAAGGACCTTTTTAAAAGGACCTACAGCTAAAGATCTACCATAAATTCTTGGAAGGCAAAGACTATGTCTTCCACTTTGTTTACATTTCCCAGAACATTCTACAACAGTAGTACAATAGGGCTTTGAAACTCTTGAATAAATGATAGAAGGAAGAACTTGGATGAGGAATTTCTTTTTATGTTTCCCAGTCCTTTCATTTGTCAAGTAAGAGTATTAGACTAGGTGATTGAGAGTTCCTTTCTAGCTGTAGTATCCTAAATTGGTGTGTACTTGGATATAATCCAAATGCTTAACTGGTTCCTTGGCACTAGGGAAAGTTTGAGAGAGGCCAACTCTTCTTAATATGATTCTTGGCATCAATTTGAACTCATTTTATCCATTCTCAAAAGTGTTATGAATCCTGGAAAACTTATGAAAAGTTTTAGAAGTTTTCTGAGTTTTCATTATTTGGAGTTATAAGTTAAAGGTTAGCCACACATTTATTTGGCTGTCAGTCAGTGACTTGTGGATTATCTATCTCTGTAGCATAAGGCCTCAACCCCACCCCTGAAGCACAGATCCTCAAGAATTGAAAGTATTATATATGCAGAATGGAATATTACTCGGCCGTAAGAAAAGATGAAATAGTGCCATTTGCAACAACATGGATGGATCTTAAGATTATCATGCTAAGCGAAATAAGTCAGACAGGAGAAGTGAGAACAATATGACTTCACTCATATGTGGGATATAAAACTGAAAGCAACAAATGAACAAGACAAAACAAAGAAACAAAAACTCATAGACACAGACAACATTTTAGTGGTTACCAGAGGGTAAGAGAGGAGGGGAGTCATTGAAGAGGGAAAAGGGGGTCAAATACATGGCGATGGAAGGAGAACTGACTCTGGGTGGTGAACACACCATTCAGTATATAGAATTGTACACTTGAAACCTATATAATTTTACTAACCCCAATAAATTTAATAAATAAAAATATAAAACAAGTCCACTATTGTCATTAATTCTCTTTATAAATCCATGTCATCTTAACATAAATAATATACATTTATGAAAAATGTTTATATATATGAAATAGTGTGTGTGTGTATATATATATACATATAAATATATATGAATGTGTATATATATATATATATATATATATATATATATATGAATGAATGAAAGTACTATTCTTTCTGATAATGGGAACCATTCAGTTAGAGGAGGAGTAGAAGAAAATGGCCTCTCACAAGTATGGTTTTTCCTTGTCTAGACACATCAATACCACTTGCATGTCTAGAAAAATCAATTCCATTTCAAGTGGCCATTCTCATCTGCTTAATTTTGGTATGGAAAATAACTTCTTGCTCATATGACAATAGGCAGCAGCTTTGCCTAAGTCTTTTCTTTCTTTTTGTCCCTTACTTTCTAATAGCAAGTACAGTCCGGATACTGTGTCTCATTTTCTATATGATCTTGGGCAAGTACTTTTACTCTTTTGAATCTCAGTTTTCTCTTCTGTAAAACTGATCATACTGTTGAGAGGATTAGAAATACTGGCATGTTAAAATGCTTAGAGAAATATCAGGCACTTAATATGCATTCTGTAAAAGGGGTTTTCACTGTTACTCCCTCCTTTTTTCTTTTCTTCTTTCCTTTTATACTCCCCTTTCTTCTTGTCTCTACTTGAGAAGAGAAATTATCTTTACCAACTAGAAAGGACCTACCTGGCAAGTGGAAATGCCAACATCGCAGCCTGGATATCCAGTTTTCCCCTCAACTGTTTCCCTTCTGTAATTTGGGATTTCAGGCTTGAAACTGGGGCACTAACTGTAGGTGCTTGATGGCAAGTGACAGTTTGGGAAGCAATTAATCCCAGACCCACTGTTGCTTTTCAGTGCCTTCAGTCCAGGGGATCTGGGCTAGGAATTGGATCTCATGTGGGTTGTTACTGCAAAGTTATTTCTGAATATTCTAGATTTACAAATCATCTGGTATCCAGCTGTTATGCTGTGTGATTCAGGGTCATGGGTGCCTTGCCTCAAACATTCTTCAGCATTTTCTTCCCTGTGGTTGCGTGGTGATTCAGTTGTTTTTGGTGTGGTGTGCATCTCCTCACATTCATTTGGGCTCTTCCTCCCCCAACTTCTGTTATGGAACAAATGAGTCAGTATCTACTGGTGCCAGATTGCCATCCAATATCTTCAAGTTTCTGCTGGTGGGTGGGTACCAGAGAAAAAGGTGCTGATAGCTCACAGAGGGGGCTACCTCTCCTGTTGCCAAACTTCCCTGAGCACAGGGAAGAGAATGGCCACATTTCCCAGAATGAATATTTAATAAGCATTCAGGATAGACAAGGCCAAGGGAAGGATCATTCTTGTTCAGTAGGTGGCAGTGTGGTCTTGCTTGAAAATGAGCTACAAATTCTTGAATGTATTTACAGTGCTTTATCATAATACCTTTGACAGCTTTGACTTGAGATTTTATTCTGAGTATTTTAGTACCTTTTGTCAAGTGTTCTTTTTCTAACAAAAATTTTAAACCCCACTTCATTTCTTTAAAAAATTCTCTTGGGAGTGGGTGGCATATGTTTGTGGCAAATACTATAATCTGAAGCTTTCAGGAGCTCAATGGCTAATTGCTCTTAGTTGGATATTTTGCCAGGCAGGGTGGGCTTCTGTTTTCCAGCTGTGGTGGTGGGAGATTCTTTGTTAATGAATATGGTGTTTATTTTGTAGACTTTATCAGTGGGAAGCACTTCTGCTGCCCCTAGATCGGACTTGTTTCTCCCAACACCTAGTGTGTCACCTCTATCAGGACTATTCACCCTTCCTGGAATAGCATGTTTGGTCTGGTCAAGTTGGGACTGCAATAGCATGATGTCCTCTGTCAAGCTGAATACAGGGACACATCGTACATTCTGTCTCTGTACCTTGCTTCCAACTCCAAAGCCCTTTCCCAGGATGGCTTATTTCTCCACACAAGTAGATATCTTTGAAAAGCTTTGCTTTTTCAGTAAGAAACCTTCTTTCCAGCATGAGGCCTGGACAAGAAGAAGAAAGTATGCCTAACTAATCTACCGACAATCCTTGGGAAATTGGTGCCTGTTTGGCTGAAATTGATACTGTAAACTTGAACAAGGGTTTGGATATGCTGGTCTCCTTATTTCGCAAGATTTTCAGAATTATAGATAATACATCTTGAGGCTGAATTAGAGAATGTGGAGTTTCTGTTTATGTGGTTCCATTCATTGTCTCCCATGCTTCTGCCCATATGCTTCTAGATGTGAGCTCCAGGAAACTAGGGTGAGATGTAGGTGTTGAGCACAAACCCCTTTCACCTCAGGCAGGAGTACGAGATTCTCAAAGTATACAAGGTCTGACAACTTACCACCATGTGCTTACATTGGCAGCACTGTACAAACAGCTCGGTAAAGTTTCATAACCTCGGTGTATCAGTGTTTCACAGCTCTGTTCATATCAATGTTTGGTGGTGTCTTGCTGAGTGGCGTTCCTTATTGTTGTTGTGTGATTTTTTGTGTCATTGTGGAAATGTCTGGATTTGAATTAGAGCAACGAACATACATTAAATTTCTTGGTAAACTTGGCAAGAGTGGAAGTGAAATCAGAGTGGACATTTTAGTCCAAGACTGTGGGAATAATGCCATGAAGAAAATGGCAGTGTACAAATGGATTAAACATTTTTCTGAGGGGAGAGAACATGACACTGAAGAAGAGAGGTCAGGACGGCTAGTAATGAGCAGAACTGAGGAAAACATTGCAAAAATTCATTGAAATATGCATCAAAATCGTCTACTTACTGTGAGATGGCAGACCAAGTAAACATCAATAGAGAAACAGGAAAATCTTAACTGAAAACCTTGGTATGAGAAAGGTGTGTGTACAAAAATGGTCCCGAAGTTCCTCTGCCTGGCCAAAGCAAGAGAACCAGCTCTGAGCCCGGAAAGCTCTTTATGTGTGGTCTTGACTCAAAGCCAAACTGGACTCCAAATTCCCTGACAGTGTAACGGGCTTTGCTCTGAGGACAGTCAGCTATGCCTACTGTACTCTGCTACAGTGTTTCTCAGCTATGAAGCTTCCAGGTGTTCCGACCAGGCTTTTCCTGTAAGTTGATGAGAAGAAACTCCATTCCCAACTGGAGCCACCATGTGTGTAGAGTTTGCACATCCTTCTCATGTCTGTGTGGGTTTCTTCTGGTACTCCAGTTTCCTCCCACTCCCCAAAGTTTTGCAGAACACCCATGAGACTCGTGGAAGGATTACTTGAAGGTGCGATAATTGGGTGAGCAGGAGAAGGAAGGAAGGGAACGGAGTGAAAACGCGCAGGCCCGCAGCGGGGTCTCGGCCTGCGGCGGCGGCGGCGGCAAAAACCGTGGTGGCACCCGCAGTTACGGGCACCACGGGATCCCAGGGCGGAACGGAGAGCACAGAGACCAGGAGGGCCCAGCTTAAGAGGCACAAGATTCAACATATCCAGAGGCCAACTCCAGACCAAACCTGAGTACTACTGGGTTTGACCTACAAGTCACACACCCAGAGGGAATTCTCTGCAGGCACTAGAGCCCATAGAGGCCAAACCACATTTACGTGGTCAACCCTCACGCAGAAGAATGCCCTGCGGTGGGCAGAGCCAAGTCTCACAAGGAGTCAGCCTAGGAGTTAACCCCACCTACTCACAAGCAAAAACCAATTAAAGTTCTTCCTGAACAGGACAATATACACAACACAAGAATCACCTTTGGAGAACACGCAGATGAGAAGAACGGAGTAGTGCAAGTCAAATATAAAGGACACATACTACATAAGATAACCTAGCAAGAACTCAGAACTCTAGGGGATCTACCTAATACATCAAAGCAAACATAGAGAGTCAGCCAAAATGGGGAAAAAAAGATACACGTCCCAAATAAAAGAACAGAAGAAACCTCCACAACTGGAACCAAATGAAGCAGAGGTAACCAAACTTTCAGAAACAGAGTTCAGAACACTGGTGATAAGAATATTTAAGGAGCTTAGAGAAGACATAAAGAAGGATGTAGAAATCATAAGAAACAACCAATTGGAACTAAAGAACACAATTCCCGAAATTAAGAACTCACTTGAAGGAATTACTAGCAGGTAAGATGAAGCAGAGGATCGAATCAGCGACTTAGAAGACAAGGTAGCAGAGATCACACAAACGGAACAACAGAAAGAAAAAAGAATAAAAAACAATGAGGATGGCTTAAGAGACCTCTGGGATAACATCAACAGCAACAACATGCACATCATAGGAATACCAGAAGGTGAAGAGAGGAAGCAAGGATTGAGAACATATTTCAAGTAATAATGTCTGAAAACTTCCCCAACCTGATGAAGGAATCCAACATACAAGCCCAGGAAGTGCAGAGAGTTCCAACCAGGATAAACCCAAACAGGTCCACACCAAAACACATTATAGTTAAGATGGCAAAGCTTAAAGACAAAGAGAGAATCCTAAAAGCAGCAAGAGAAAGACAGAGGGTTACATAACAAGGCAACTCCCATAAGACTATCAAATGATTTTTCTACAGAAACATTGAAGGCCAGGAGGGAGTGGCAGGAGATACTCAAAGTGATGGAAAACAAAGGCCTACAACCTAGATTGCTTTATCCAGCAAGGCTATCATTTAAAGTTGATGGAGAGATAAAGAGCTTTCCAGAAAAAAATAAGCTAAAGGAATTTATTACCACCAAGCCAGCATTGCAAGAAATACTAAAAGGACTTCTGTAAATAGAAGAAAGATCAAAACAACCTAACTACAAATTTAAAAATGGAAATAACTATGTACCTATCAATAATCACTTTAAATGTAAATGGATTAAATGCTCCAATCAAGAGACATAGGGTGGCTGACTGGATAAGAAAGCAAGACCCTTGTATATGCTGTATACAAGAGACTCACCTCAGAACAAAAGACACACACAGGCTGAAAGTGAAGGGTTGGAGTAAGATATTTCATGCAAATGGAAACGAGAAAAAAGCTGGAGTTGCAATACTTATATCTGACAAAATAGACTTTAAATGAAGAACATATTAAAAAATAAAGATGAGCACTATATAATAATAAAGGGATCGATCCGACAAGAGGACATAACCCTAGTAAACATCTATGCACCCAACATAGGAGCACCTAAATATATAAAACAGGTACTGACTGACATAAAGACAGAGATCAACAGTAACACTATCATAGTAGGGGACTTCAACACACCTCTGACAACAAGGGACAGGTCTTCCAGACAGAAAATCAATATGGAAACAACAGCTTTAAATGATACATTGGACCACTTGGATTTAATCGATATTTTCAGAACATTTCACCCCAATGCTGCAAAATACACGTTTTTCTCAAGCGCACATGGAACATTTTCCAAGATAGACCATATGTTAGGCCACAAAACAAGTCTTGATAAATTTAAGAAAATTGAAATCATACCAATTGTTTTCTCTGATCACAATGCTATGAAATTAGAAATGAACTACAGGAAAAAAACTGTAAGACACACCAATTCATGGAGGCAGAATAACTTATTACTAAATAATGAATGGGTCAAGCAGGAGATCAAGGAAGAAATCAAAAGATATCTCGAGAAAAACAAAAATCAAAACACGACGACCAAAAATCTATGGCATGCCGCGAAAGCAGTCCTAAGAGGCAAATTCATAGCTTTGCAGGCCTACCTAAGGAAACAAGAAACATCACTAATCAACAGTTTATGTTCACACTTAAGGGATTTGGAAAAAGAACAGCAAAATAAGCCCAAAGGGAGCAGAAGGAAGGAGATAATAAAGATCAGAGCAGAAATAAATGAAATAGAAACCAGAAAAACAATACAAAAGATCAATGAATCCAAGAGTTGGTTCTTAGAGAAGATAAACAAAATCGACAAACCTTTAGCCAGACTCATTAAAAAAAAAGAGAGAGAGGACCCAATATACACAATAGCTAAGACATGGAAACAACCAAAATGCCCATTGGTAGATGACTGGATTAAGAAACTGTGGTACATTTAAACAATGGAGTATTACGCAGCCATAAAGAAGAAAGAAATCTTACCATTTGCAACAACATGGATGGACCTAGAGAACATTATGTTAAGTGAAATAAGTCAGACAGAGAAAGATAAGTACCATATGATCTCACTTATTTGCGGAATCTAAAGAAAAGAATAAGTGAATGAACTAACCAGAAACAGTGTTGGAGATAAAGAGGAAAAACTGAGCATTGCTAGATGGGCGGGGGGGGGGGGGCGGGTGAAGGGATTGAAGGGCAGTCGGTGACCACATAATGGCCACGGGGTTTGAAAATTAATCTGGGGAACGTAATTTAGCGGTTACCAGAGGGTAAGGGGGTTGGGGGGTGGGAGATGAGGGTAGGGGGATCAAATATACGGTGATGGAAGGAGAACTGACTCTGGGTGGTGAACACACAATGTAATTTATAGATGATGTGATATAGAATTGCACACCTGAAATCTATGTAATTTTAATAACAATTGTCACCCCAATAAATTTAAATAAAAAAAAAATAAAAAAAAAACACAAAAAAACCTCTGCCCATTTTTTAATTGGGTCGTTTGTTTTTTTGGAGTTGAGTTGAGTGAGTTTTTCATAGATTTGTGATATTAATCCCTTATCAGATATATCATTGAAAAATATCTTTTCCCATTCAGTAGGATCCCTTTTTGTTTTATTGATGGTTTCCTTTGCTGTGAAAATCTTTTTAGTTTGATATAATCCCACATGTTTATTTTTTCTCTTACTTCCCTAGAGCGAGGGGATATATAAGTAAAAATCTTACTCCGGGTAATGTCTGTGAAGTTTCTTCCTATATTTTCTTCTAGGTATTTTATGGTTTCAGATCTTACATTTAAGTCTTTAAGCCATTTTGAATTTATTTTTGTATATGGTGTAAGGAGGTGGTCCAGCTTCATTTTTTTGCATGTGTCTGTCCAGGTTTCCCAGCACCATTTATTGAATAGACTGTCTTTACTCCATCGTACATTCTTGCTTCCATTGTCGTAGATTAAATGGCCATATAGGCGTGGATTTATTTCTGGACTCTCTATTCTGTTCCATTGATCTATGTGTCTGTTTTTTTGCCAGTACCATGCTGTTTTGATTACTGTAGCCTTGTAGTATAATTTGAAGTCAGGTATTGTTATACCTCCCACTTTGTTCTTATTTCTCAAGATTGCCTTTGCTATTCGGGGTCTTTTATGGTCCCATATAAATTTTAGGATTATATGTTCTATTTCTGTGAAAAACGTCGTTGGTAGTTTGATAGGAATTGCGTTGAATATGTACATTGCCTTAGGCAGTATGGACATTTAAGTATATTAATTCTTCCTATCCATGAACATGATATGTGTTTCCATCTATTTATATCTTCCTTCATTGCTTTCTTCAGTGTCTTATAATTTTCTGAGTACAGATCTTTTACTTCTTTGGTTAAATTTATTCCCAGGTATTTTATAGTCTTTGGAGCGATTGTAAATGGGATTGTTTTTTTAATTTCTCCTTCTGATGTTTTATTATTGGTATATACAAATGCAACTGATTTCTGAATATTAATTTTGTATCCTGCTACTTTACTAAATTCATCTATAAGCTGTAATAGGTTCTTGGTGCAGTCTTTAGGGTTCTCTATATATAGTATCATATCATATCATCTGCATATAATGATAATTTTACTTCCTCCTTACCGATTTGGATGCCTTTTGTTTCTTTTTCTTTTCTGATTGCTGTGGCCAGAACTTCCAGCACTATGTTGAATAGAAGCGGAGATAGTGGGCAGCCTTGCCTTGTTCCTGATCTTAGGGGGAATGGTTTTAGCTTTTCCCCATTGAGAATGATGTTAGCTGTGGGTTTGTCATATATGGCCTTTAATATGTTGAGATATGATCCTTCTATTCCCACTTTCTTAAGGGTTTTTATCATAAATGGCTGTTGGATTTTATCAAATGCTTTTTCTGCATCTATTGATATGATCATGTGATTTTTATTTTTCATTTTGTTTATGTGGTGTATCACATTAATTGATTTGCGGAAGTTGAACCACCCTTGCATACCAGGGATGAATCCCACTTGATCATGGTGTATGATCTTTTTAATGTATTGCTGAATTCTGTTCGCTAATATTTTGTTGAGGATTTTTGCATCTATGTTCATTAGAGATATCGGCCTGTAGTTTTCTTTTTTTGTGGTGTCTTTGTCTGATTTTGGGATCAGGGTGATAGTGGCTTCGTCAAAAGTGTTTGGGAGCCTTCCCTCCTTCTGGATTTTTTGGAAGAGCTTGAGGAGAATAGGTGATAATTCTTTTTTGAACGTTTTGTAAAATTCACCTGTAAAGCCATCTGGTCCAGGGCTTTTGTTTTTTGGGAGATTGTTGATAACTGATTCAATTTCCGTGGTGGTAGTCAGTGTATTTAGGTTTTCTGTTTCTTCTTGAGTTAGCATTGGAAGGTTGTATGCCTCTATAAAATTGTCCATTTCTTCCAAATTGCCAAATTTGTTGGCATTTAGTTGCTCGTAGTAACTTCTTAAAATTTTTTGTATTTCTGCAGTGTCCGTTGTCACTTCCCCTCTTTCATTTCTGATTTTATTAATTTGGGTCCTCTCTCTCTTTTTTTTAATGAGTCTGGCTAAAGGTTTGTCGATTTTGTTTATCTTCTCTAAGAACCAACTCTTGGGTTCATTGATCTTTTGTATTGTTTTTCTGGTTTCTATTTCATTTATTTCTGCTCTGATCTTTATTATTGGAGCATTTAATCCATTTACATTTAAAGTCATTATTGATAGTTACATAGATATTGCCATTTTTAAATTTGTAGTTAGGTAGTTTTGATCTTTCTTCTCTTTACAGAAGTCCTTTTAGTATTTCTTGCAATGCTGGCTTGGTGGTAATAAATTCCTTTAGCTTATTTTTTTCTGGAAACTCTTTATCTCTCCATCAACTTTAAATGATAGCCTTGCTGGATAAAGCAATCTAGGTTGTAGGCCTTTGTTTTCCATCACTTTGAGTATCTCCTGCCACTCCCTCCTGGCCTTCAATGTTTCTGTAGAAAAATCATTTGATAGTCTTATGGGAGTTCCCTTGTATGTAACCCTCTGTCTTTCTCTTGATGCTTTTAGGATTCTCTCTTTGTCTTTAAGCTTTGCCATTTTAACTATAATGTGTTTTGGTGTGGACCTGTTTGGGTTTATCCTGGTTGGAACTCTCTGCACTTCCTGGACTTGTATGTTGGTTTCCTTCATCAGGTTGGGGAAGTTTTCAGACATTATTACTTCAAATATGTTCTCAATCCCTTGCTTACGCTCTTCACCTTCTGGTATTCCTATGATGCGCATGTTGTTGCGCTTGATGTCATCCCAGAGGTCTCTTAGGCCATCCTCATTGTTTTTTATTCTTTTTTCTTTCTGTTGTTCCGTTTGGGTGATCTCTGCTACTTTGTCTTCTAATTCGCTGATTCGATCCTCTGCTTCATCTAGCCTGCTGGTAATTCCTTCAAGTGAGTTCTTAATTTTGGTAATTGTGTTCTTTAGTTCTAACTGTTTTTTTGTTATGATTTCTACATCCTTCTTTATGTCTTCTCTAAGCTCCTTGAACATTCTTATCACCAGTGTTCTGAACTCTGTCTCTGAGAGTTTGGTTACGTCTGCTTCATTTGGTTCCAGTTGTGGAGGCTTTTTCTGTTCTTTTATTTGGGACGTGTATCTTTGTTTCCCCATTCTAGTTGACTGTGTTTATTTTGATATATTAGGTAGATCCCCTAGAGTTCTTAGTTCTTGCTAGGTTATCTTATGTAGTATGTGTCCTTTATATTTGACTCGCACCACGTCATCCTCCTCTGCATGTGCTCCAAAGGTGAGTCTTGTGTTGTGTACACTGTCCCGTTCAAGAAGATCTTTAATTGCTTCCCGCTAGTGAGCAGGTGGGGTCAACTCCCGGGCTGACCCGCCGTGAGACTTGGCTCTGCCCCCCGCAGGGCTCTCTGCTGCGTGAGGGTTGACCACCCCAATGTGATTTGGCCTCTATGGGCTCCAGTGCCTGCAGAGAACCCCCTCTGAGTGTGTGACCTGCAGGTCAAACCCGGCTGCACTCCGATTTGGTCTGGAGTTGGCCCCCGGATATGCCGAGTCCCGTGCCTCTCAAGCTGGGCCCCGGCAGGGCAGTCCCAGAACAAAGGAAATCACCAAGCACAACAGCAACAACAACAGCAAAGAAAAAAAAATCAAGTACATTCACATGCAAAGAAAAACAGCCGATAACCCCCGCTCGACACAGGCAAAGATATCAAAGATACAAGACAAAGCAAAACAAAACAAAGCAAAGCAAAACAAAGCAAAACAAAAAGCAGCGACCGTCTCGGCCTGAGCCCACCAAGCAATGACCAGGTTGTCCTCTGCTGTACCAAAGAGCCCCCTGCTTATTGCGCAGGCAGAGCCGGTCACCTGGTGTCCAGAGAGACTCTGGGACTGCAGACTTAAATGCGTGGGCCTGAGGGGTCTGGATGATAGTTTTTACAACGTCTGTGCAGTTTCTGCCCTTGCCTGCAGATATGCACACTGAGAGTGGCACCACCAGATCCGTGTCCAGTATTCTTGAGACTTAAGGCACTTCTTCAGTGTGTGTGTGTGAGTGCTGGCGGGAGATTTCTGATCTGCTGAAAGCCCAGAGCTGCGCCTGCCTCACTGCTGATCTCCGGGTGTGTCTCTGCAGCTGCACTCGCCCCACCTTAGGCAGGCCAGAAAGGGTGGGGGCTGGGGATGGAGGGGTCTTCACTCTCCCAACCCAGCCGCACGTCGCCCTCTTCCCGCAGGCCAGAAAAGGTGGTGGCTGGGGATGGAGGAATCTCTTCTCTCCTAGCGCAGCCAAAAATCACACACACTTCCCAATCTCCCTGGGTCAGGGCTGCCCGTCAGGCTTCCCAAAGCCTGAGCATTACGGCTCCTCTGTAATCTGACACCACTCCTCAGTTCAGGGGCCGGTTTAAGTCTCTGGAAGGACGGAGTAGGATTGGAAGAGCGGGGCGGGGGAGGGGCCCAGGTATGGAGGCTATGTTCCTTGCGCTAGGGCCCTCTGGCCTCCCTCCCGGCGGGAGAAATCAGCCGTTGGACGCAGGGAAAGAGCCCACCTCCTGGTCCCCATGCTCTCTGCTCCGCCCTGGGATCCCGTGCGTGCCCGGCACAGCGGGGTTCCACCGCGGTTTCCCGTTTAAGTCTCTGGACGGGCGGGGTAGGATTGGGAAAGCGGGGCGGGGGAGGGGCCCAGGAATGGAGTCTGCGCCCCCCGTCCGCCGCAGGGCGCTCCGCCTTCCCGGCGGGAGAAATCAGCCGTGGGACGCAGGGAAAGAGCCCACCCCCGGTCTCTGCGCTCTCTGCTCCACCCTGGGATCCCCTGCGTGCCTGGCCCAGCGGGGCTCCACCGCGGTTTCCCGTTTAAGTCTCTGCACAGGTGGGGTAGGATTGGAAGAGTGGTGCGGGGGAGGGGCCCAGGTATGGAGGCTGTGTTCTTTGCGCTAGGGCCCTCTGGCTTCCCTCCTGGCGGGAGAAATCAGCCGTGGGACGCAGGGAAAGAGCCCACCTCCTGGTCCCCGTGCTCTCCGCTATGCCCTGGGATCCCGTGCGTGCCCGGCACAGCGGTTTTCGGTTTTCGCCCCCGCCAGCTGAGGCTCCGTTGGGGTCTGGGCTCTCCCGCCGCTGCAGGCCGGGCGTTTTCACTCCGCTCCTCTTTTTCCTTCCCCTGCTCACCCAATTAGCGCACCTTCAAGTACTTCTTAGCTTCAAGTAATCCACGAATCTCCCCGCTATTGTGTGATGAGCGAAAAGTTCTTTGATGGGTTATAGGTCCCGTTTGCAACAAGATCCGGAGGAGAACTCAGAAAGTGCGCCCTGCTGCCACCATTCCTATGACGTCCTGTTTTCAGTTTTATATACCAAATATCAGTGAAATCATATGGTTCTCTGCTTTTTCTGTCAGCCTTATTTTGTTTAACATTAGCTAATCGCAAGATCCATCCATGTTGTCATAAATGGTACTATTTCATCTTTTCTTGCCGCCGATAGATAAATGAATAAAGAAGTCATGATATGTACACACAACTCAATATTTTTATTTCACTCTTTCTAAAAATAATTTCTAGGGATGACGTCATAAAAATGGCTGCGTGAGGTGAGCCTCTTGAAATCTCCCCTGGAATTTACAACAAATTGAACAACTATAACTCCTCAAAGGATTGCTGTGTATCAGACAGGTAAGACTAAGAGGCACACTACAGAAATAACCTAAAGGTGGGCAAATTGCACGAGTGGGGCAGGAAGGAAGGGAGAAGTGCGGAGACAGGTCCGCTTGGGCACAGGACGCAGACCTAGCTCAGTGCTCTGAGTTCACTGCATCCTGGAACTACCACAGCTGCAGGAGACGGAAGAACTCGGAGTGCTAGGGCTTCACATATCGCCCACAGGGATGAGGGGACAGCATAAAAACACGGCTGAACCCAATGCTCATGGCAGAGACCTCAGAGCAAAGACTGAGGGAAAAAGGTTGAAAACAGTGGTTTAAACCCTCACTGCTGAAGAGAGAATGGAAGCCTTAGGAACTGAGCCTAGTCATTCCTTCCCTACCCTCCCAGAGATCGCCCCACCCTTACCGGCCCAGTGCTAGAAGCAGAAGAGTAATAGTGTAAGATCAAAATAACAGAATAATTGCAGTTCTGAGTATCATGGTCCACAGACACAGATTCGCGCCCCAACTAGTTATGGCAAAGGGGAGTGAGCTGTGGAAGGAAGACTGGCTGCGGTGGTGGTCGCCACCATTGCTCTGGGCCACCTCTCACAACCCACTCTGCCCTTGTCCCCACCTATCTCGGTGGAACCATGCATGAGTAAACAGCTGCTGAAGCACACAGGCTCTGAATCTGGGGCAGGAAGAGCTTTGGAACTTCAAAAGCTCTCAGCATCCCCAGACAGATGGGGTGCTCTATGACCCAGGTGAACTGTGAACAGAGGAGAAGCCCACCTTCCAGGGAATCGCCAAATTGTGTGAGAAGCTGGAATAGTGCTGAGAAAACATAACATTACCGTGTGTAAAAGAAAACAATCCTACATTCAGAAAGCAAATAAAACATTCTATCAAGACATACTGGAAAACAAAAGAAAGACCCCTTCCTATCAACTTATTGCAGAACTCACTCTAGTAGATGTCTAGGAAGAGAAATAATAAATCACCAGTTACCATGAAAACCAAGGCACCAAGACAGCTCAGAATGAAACTGAAAAGTCTCCAGAAAATGAAATTAAAGATATGGAAATGCGTGACTTAATTGACAGAGAATTCAAGATTGCAGTTCTGAAAAAACTCAATGAGATGTAAGAAAATGCACAAAGACAGTTTCATGAACTCAAAAACACAATCAAAGAACATCATGAACATTTTACCAAATAGCTTGAATTTTTAAAAAAAGAACCAAATAGAATTTCTGGAGATTAAGAACTCAACAGAAGAAATGAAGAAAGAAATAGCCAGCTTAGGTAGTAGAGTTGACCAGATGAAGGAAAGAATCAGTGACATCGAAGATAGAAACCTGGAATTTACACAGATGGAAGAAGAAAGAGACTTGAGGCTGAAAAGAAATGAAAACTCTACAAGAAATTTCTGACTCCATCACAGAGAGCAATATAAGAATAATGGGCATACCAGAAGGTAAAGAAAGAGAGAAGGGAACAGAGAATATATTAAAACAAATTGTTGATGAGAACTTCCCGAACTTGTGGACAGAACTGGATCCTCGAATCCAAGAAGCAAACAGAATACCTAATTACCTCAATCCCAACAGGCATTCTCCAAGGCACATTGTATTGAAGATGTCTAAAATCAACAACAAAGAAAGAATCCTCAAGGCAGCCAAGGAAAAGAAGATGGTAACCTACAAATGAAAGCCCATGAGATTATCATCAGATTTTTCATCAGAAACTCTACAAGCCAGGAGGGAGTGGAACCAAATATTCAAACTATTGAAAGAGAGAAATTATGAGTCAAGAATAATACATTCCGCAAAGATATCCTTTAGATATTAAGGAGGAATAAAGACCTTTCCAGACATACAGAAGCTGAGGGAATTTTCTAATGCACGACCTGCACTGGGGTGGGACATGAAGAGGGTAAGGGGGATCAAATATATGGTGATGGAAAAAGAACTGACTCCGGGCGGTGAACACACAATGGGATTTATAGATGACGTAATACAGAACTGTACACTTGAAATCTATGTAATTTTACTAACAATTGTCACCCCAATAAATTAAAAAATATATATATTAAAGGAGGCTATTCGGCGATAATCAACAGGGACAATTTGTGGCAACCAAAACATAAAAAGGGTTAGAGTAAAGGCCTGAACCGGAATATGGGTATGGAGAATGTAAGCGTGCTGAAGAAAATGGAATACTCTAAATATCAAACATTCGTTTACATAAACTGAAGGGTAACCACTCAAAAAAAATCCAGAACTAAAATATATACTGTAATAAAAGAAGAAACAGGGAAACATCATAGAATACCACCATACAGAAATAATAGACAACAACGAAAAGACAAAGAAACAATGGAGACACAGCCTTACCAGAAAACTAAAGATAGAATGACAGGAAATCCTCACATATCAATAATCACCTTAAATGTAAATGGACTGAACTCACCAATGAAAAGGCACAGAGTAGCAGACTGGATCAAAAAACTAAACCCAAACATATGTTGTGTCCAAGAGACACAACTCAGGTACAAGGACAAGCAAGGATTCAAAGTGAAAGGGTGGAAATTGACACTCCAACAAATGGTACCCAGAGAAAATCAGGTGTATCCATACTGATATCAGATGAAACAGATTTCAGGGTGAAAAAGATAACAAGAGACAAAGATGGACATTTCATAATGGTAAACGGGACTATACAACAAGAAGACATAATAGTCATCCATATTTATGCCCCCAATCAGGGAGCACCGAAATATACCAAGCAACTACTAACAGAACTAAAGGAGAAATTGACCAAACACAATTATACGGGGAGACTTAAATACATCATTGAGAGCTATGGATAGATCATTGAAAAAGAAAATAAATAACGAAATAGCAGCCCTAAATGACACATCACATGAAATGAACATAATTGACATATATAGAGCACTTCATCATAAAACATCAGACTATACATTTTTTTCTCATGTACACGGAACATTCTCGATAAACAATATATTGGGACATAAAATCTGCCTCAGCAAATTTAAGAAGATTGAAGTCATACCAAGCATATTCTCTGATCACAAGTCTTTGAAATTGGATATCAACTGCAAAAAGAAAGTAGGAAAAAACACAAATACACGGAGATAAAACAACATACTTTTAAAGAACAACTGGGTCAAAGAAGAAATTAGAGGAGAGATCAAAAGATGCATAGAAACAAATGTCAATGAAAATACATCCTATCAAAAATTTTGGATGCAACGAAAGCAGTATTAAGAGGGAAATTTATATCATTACAGGCCTATCTCAAGAAACAACAAAAATCCGAAATAAATAACCTCATGTTACACATTAAAGAATTAGAAAAAGAAGAACAAGTGAAACCCAAGGTCAGCAGAAGAAAGGAAATAATAAAAATCAGAGTAGAACTAAATGAAATAGAGAACAAAAAGAAAATAGAAAAAATTAATGTGACAAAGAGCTGGCTCTTTGAAAAGATTAACAAAATTGACAAAACCTTGAATAGACTCACTAAGAGAAAAAGAGAGAAGACACTAATTAACAAAATCGAAAAGAAAAAGGGGAAGTTAACACGGACAACACAAAAATACAAATGATCATACACGAATACTATGAAGGACTGTATGCCACCAAATTCAATAACCTAGAAGAAATGGAGAAGTTCTTAGAAACATATAGCCTTCCAAGGCTGAACCATGAAGAACTGGAAAATCTAAACAGACCCATCACCAGTAACGAAATTGAATCAGTCATCAAAAACCTTCCCAAAAGCAAAAGTCAGGGACCAGATGGCTTCACCAGTGAATTCCACCAAACCTTCAAAGAGGATCTAATACCAATCCTGCTCAAACTCTTCCAAAAATTTGAAGAGACAGTACTCCCTAATTCATTTTATGAGGCCAACATTACCCTGATACCAAAACCTGGTAAGGACAACACAAAAAAAGAAAACTACAGACCAATATCTCTGATGAATACAGATGCAAAAATCCTAAACAAAATTCTAGCAAATCGAATGCAACAATGCATTAAAAAAATTATTCATCATGACCAAGTGGGGTTCATTCCCGGGGCACAAGGATGGTTCAACATCCGCAAATCCATCAATGTGATACATCACATAAACAAAGTAAAGGACAAAAATCATATGATTATATCAATTGATGCAGAAAAATCATTTCACAAGATACAACATCCATTTATGATTAAAACACTTAATAAAATAGGTATAGAAGGAAAATACCTTAACATAATAAAGGCCATATATGACAAGCCCTCAGCAAATCGCATAATTAATGGTGAAAAACTGAAACCCTTTTCTCTACGTTCAGGAACACGACAGGGCTGTCCCCTATCCCCTCTGCTTTTCTACATAGTGTTGGAAGTCCTTGCCAGAGCAATCAGGCAAGAGAAAGAAATAAAAGGCATCCAAATTGGGAATGAAGAAGTTAAACTGTCACTCTTTGCAGATGACATGATGCTATATATAGAAAAACCTAAAGACTCCACCAAAAAGCTATTAGAATCAATCAACGAATACATTAAAGTTGCTGGCTACAAAATCAACGTACAAAAGTCCATTGCATCTTATATACTAACAATGAAATCTCAGAAAAAGAAATACAAAAAAAAATTCCTTTTGCAATTGCAGCAAAAAGAATAAACTACCTAGGAATAAACTTAATCAAGGAGGTTAAAGACCTATATACTGAAAACTATAAGACATTTTTGAAAGAAATTGAAGAATACACAAAGAAATTGAAAGATACTCTGTATTCATGGATTGGAAGAATCAACATAGTTAAAATGGCCATATTATCCAAAGCACTATACAGATTTAATGCAATCCCCATCAAAATCCCAATGGCATTTTTTAAAGAAATGGAACAAAAAATCATCAGATTTGTTTGGAATCACAAAAGACCCCAAATAGCCAAAGCAATTTTAAGAAAAAAGAACAATACTGGAAGTATCACACTCCCTGACTTTAGCTTGTACTACAGATCTACAATAATCAAAACAGCATGGCATTGGCAGAAAAACAGTCACATAGACCAATGGAATAGAATTGAGAACAAGAAATAAAACCACATAAATATGGACAGATAATTTTTGACAAAGAAACTAAAAACATACAATGGAGGAAAGACAGCCTCTTCAATAAATGGTGCTGGGAGAATTGGAAAGCCATGTGCAAAAGAATGAAACTGGACTGCTATCTGTCATCATGTACCAAAATTAATTCAAAATGGATCAAAGACTTAAGCATAAGACCTGACACAATAAACTGAGTGGAAGAAAACATAGGTATGAAACTTAAGGACCTTGGGTTCGAAGAACATTTTATGAATTTGACTCCAAAGGCAATGGAAGTAAAAGCTAAAATAAACGATTGGGGCTATATGAAACTTAAAATCTTCTGCACAGCAAAAGAAACCATCGACAAAATAAAGAGGCAACCAACTGAATAGGAGAAGATTTTTGCAAACAGTGCCTCCAATAAGGGGCTAATATCCAAACTATACAAGGAACTCATGAAACTCAAAAACAAAAAAACAGACAACCCAAGTGAAAAATGGTCAGAGGACCTGAAGAGACATTTCTCCAAAGAGGAAATACAAATGGCAAGTAGACATATGAAAAACTGCTCTACATCACTATTCATCAGAGAAATGGAAATAAAAACCACAATGAGATATCACCTCACCCCAGTCAGAATGGCTATCATCAACAAGACAAATAGTAACAAGTATTGGAGAGGCTGTGGAGAAAAGGAACCCTTATACACTGCTGGTGGGAATGCAGACTTGTGCAGCCATTATGGAAGGCAGTGTGGACGTTCCTCAAAAAATTACGAATAGAATTACCGTATAACCCAGCAATCCCTCTCCTGGGTATCTACCCAAAAAATCTGAAAACTTTTATTCATAAAGACACGTGTGCTCCAATGTTCATTGCAGCTTTGTTTACAGTGGCCAAGACATGGAAACAACCAAAATGTCCTTCGATAGATGAATAGATAAAGAAATTTTGGTATATATAAACAATGGAATACTATTCGGCGGTAAGAAAAGATGATATAGGAACATTTGTGACAACTTGGTTGGATCTTGAGAGTATAATGCTAAGCGAAATAAGTCAGACAGGAAAAGCATATAATTTCACTGATATGTGGCATATAAACCAAAAACAACCAAAGAACAAGACAAACAAATGAGAAACAAAAACTCATAGTCGCAGACAATAGTTTAGTGGTTACCAGAGGGTAAGGGGTGTTGGGGGTGGGAGATGAGGGTAAAGGGGATCAAATATATGTTGATGGAAGGAGAACTGACTCTGGGTGGTGAAGACACAATGGGATTTATTGATGATGTAATACAGAATCGTACACCTGAAATCTATGTAATTTCACTAACAATTTTCACCCCAATAAATTAAAAAAAACTCAAAACATAAAAGGGACATTTTGAGTTTCACAGCATCAACTGAGGAATGCAACCTGATTTATGTGTATCAATATATTGTATTTGCTCAAGAATAAAAAAATAAAAGGGACAATTACATAATTGTAGTTAAGTTTATTTATTTAACATTTTTTGAAAACATGAATACAGCAAATTAAAGTTTTATATAAAAACTTTAATGGGAACCCGACTAAGTAGGACACTGAATCAAGTTTTATTTTGACATTGTCTTTAATTTAAGGCAAAATTAAGTGACAGAAAAAACTAATCGGAGATCCACACTAAAAATAAAAACAAATATATTGTATCTTTCAGCCAGGTATATGTTGCAAACCTTGAGAAATAACATACCTACTGAGGAGGGCTCCTGATGGCTAACTGGGCTCAACTTTAGAAGCAGCGCCTAGCAGCCATTTATACACAGGGATCACTCACAGAAAGTGCACTTCAGGGAGAAACCTGTGCTAAATTAACTGCCTCCTGAACTGAACTGCCTGCCTGCGCTGTGTTAATGCCATTTTTTTTAGCCAGCCCTTAAAAAGGACTTCCGGGAATTATATTTGAACCAATAGGACTGAGGCATTTCCTGTCCCATTGGAGCTGCACAGCGGTATCCACATCACCATCTTCCTTGAACAATCAGTGTGGCTCCATTCTGACCAATTAGGAAAGTGCCGTTTGGAGCACTCAAACTGTGAGGATTTGGAATTTCATTTGCATGAGAGTGGACCAATTAAGGATCAGGGGCAATGGCTTCTCTCTATATAAGTCAGCTCCCCTCTGGCTCAGAGAGCTCACTTTCTTTTTCCACCAAAGACAGAAGACTGCCTGTCATGCAGGGTGTCATGCGGGGTCTCTGGTCCCGCTCCCCACATAAGAACGCAGGACATCGTGAGGCCAAAAAGGAACACCCACGGAGCCATAGATAGGGGAGCCATACCAGTGTATTCTCGCTGGCGGCTGGGTTGGAGATACAGGAGGCAGGAGCCACACTATCCTCAACTCGCCATCCACTTGTCTCTGCCAAACAGTCTCACTTGCTAGCAATCCGCTTCTCTGCAATCTGCAATCCACACTCCATATCTCAGCCACCATCTTCTTGCTAGCCCCCATTTTTTGTTAGCGTAGCCACAGCAGTTATATTCGTGGCCAATGGCTCACTGGTTACAGCTGACGGCCAACTAGCCACAGCTGATGGCTATCCAATCACAGTTGATGGCCATTTACTGCCTGAGCCAGCACCTTTCCATATGAGGCCGAGAGCCTGGAAACTGCTCTCTGGGGCTCTGTCCCCACACTGCCTTTCCCTGGCTTGAGCTGAAACACTGAGGTGAAGTGGAGTAGATGGGCATTGAGCAGGTTGGACCAGAGCATAGCAGAGCAGAGCAGCATGGAACAGAGCAGAGCTATTAAGCTGTAACACTATAGAGCTGTCTCAGAGTCCTGCTATATCCCAATTGAGCTGTTTGCAGTTAACACAATTTCTTTCTTCACCACACCCCAAATTAGGGATTCCTGTTGGCCTCAATTTGGCTCCAGTGACTACTGGTTGACAATGTTCACTCCAAAACACGTTATCTCCATTTTCATGTATAATCCTGAATATTATGAAAAAAACGACATTCATGTAATCCTGAAATTCAGGAAATTCTTTGAATTTTAAAGAAAGATTTGATCATGTTAATTTGACGCCACTTAATAAGGCAGAACATATTAAGCATATTTTTAGTATCTAAAGTTAAGGAGTAGGTCTTATATTTGAAATGTTATTCCCTGCAACCTGAAGTTATCTGGATATTTCTTGTCATAAAATTTATCCCACGATTTGAATATCTTTAGTGACGTCTATAGAGCTCTTCTTCACATGAATTTTGTTTGAGTCATCTTATTTCAATTAGAACTTAAAACACTTTAGAAATTCTCATGTACATAGTTTCTAGATCATGTGTCAGTACATGCCCAAGTGCAAGAAGATGCATATTTAGGCTACTTACTTTAAAGATTTTATATATATATATATATATATATATATATATATATATATATATAATTTACTAGCCCTATTTCTGTTCCTGGCTATACACATTCAAGGAGTCTTTTATTCCCTATGCTCAGCATTTTGAAAATTAGTTAATAAATGGTATCCTAGAAATGTCATGGATGCTTTATAGTACTATATCCTAATTTCATGTCCTAAAATTGATTTCTGCAAGCAGTTTTGATACCTGTATTCATAAAAGTAAAAAATTGAATTGGAAACTAGATTCACCAACTAATGAATTGTAGGCATCTTTAACATACCACTGCTGACCTTGACTATGATCATGTGGGGACTTTTTCTCATAGAGTAAGGAACTCTGTAATTCAGTTATCTTGTGAGTTAATTCTGTTCTAATAAGCTGAAATTGTTGTAGTATCAAATTCTACCGGTGTTATTATGTTGGAGACTGTTCATTTCCTGGGACAGACCTGAGGCCATTTTGAGCTAGTTACTTACCTCAGTTGTTGGGAACATTGTATTAATTGTTTACGAAACAAATGTTGGGGGTTTTCTTAAATATTTACTTGTTTTCATGTGAGAAAAAATATATTCCAGAGACTGCTAAACACTTTTACTGGAGTTCCTGCACCAGCCTTTTTTTAGATTTGATGACTAAGTGAATAGAATATGAATATCTCTCTAAAATCCCATTTTTGCTACTTTAGTATTCAAATTACATTTTTACCTTTGGCAAATTAGTGTAAATATCTACAGGTATGAGGCTTATTGGAGAGTGATAAAGACCTGGGATCACATCCCTTTGTTAGTCACCAGAATCTTAAACTGTGATTAGCCAATTCCAAGGCCAGGACCATGGTTAGGTGAGTAAGGCGTCTAATGCACAAAATTGAAGAGGGTGCACATTCTCAGGGTTTTTCCTCCTAAATTTTGTGTCTTTGTCACTTCACTGACATCACCCTAATCCTAATCCTGTCCAGTAGCCCTATGTCTATAAATTTGAATATATGGATTTGGATTTAAAGCAAACTAAGAACCTGATTCATTTATGGAGCATTAAACTGTTTTCAAATACTGCATTAATTTACCACTGTATAAAAATTTTAAAAAGGAAAACAGTTAACAAAAATGCATAGATGGACCAGTTCTCAATGTAGCCAGAGATACATATTTTCAAAAACTATTGGAATTGAGCAATAGTAGAGCATGGCAATATTTGAACCCAAAGGAAACTAAATTGTACTCACACTTTTGAGTCCCTAATTTATTTTTAGTTGTTTATTTGTTGTAGCAATAAGCAAGCAGCTGAATGGATGGTCTTACCAGAAATCTATAGATTATTCTGCTATAAAACTCCGATGATTTTGTTCCCTAGTATCCAGGAGGTGAGTCATGGGAACTTCCCTTGGATTTGTAGGTTTGAAAAATAAATCAAAGATATCTGTCATCTATCTATCTATCTATCTATCTATCTATCTATCTATCTATCTATCTATCATCCACATTTCATACTCTGTGACTGTATAATCTTGGGTTATATTTTTAGCCTCTGTAGTTCTGTTTTTTTTTTTAATTTATTGGGGTGACAATTGTTAGTGAAATTACATAGATTTCAGGTGTACTATTCTGTATTACATCATCTATAATTCCCATTGTGTGTTCACCACCCAGAGTCAGTTCTCCTTCCATCACCATATACTTGATCCCTCTTACCCTCAGGGTAAGGAGGGTGGGGGGTGTATTTCTGGGTTTTTATCTTCTGAAAGGTGACTAACGTCTATACCTTAAGAGTACTGGGATAATTGTTAACAAAGTTACATAGATTTCAGGTGTACAATTCTGTATTACATCATCTATAAATCACATTGTGTTCACCACCCAGAGTATGTTCTCCTTCTATCACCCTATATTTGATCCCTTTATCCTCATCTAACACCCCCTTCCCCCTTACCCTCTGGTAAACACTAAACTATTGTCTGTTCTATGAGTTTTTGTTTCTTCATTTGTTTGTCTTGTTCCTTTGTTGTTTTCAGTTTTATATCTCACATATCAGTGAATTCATATGGTTCTTGACTTTTTCTGTCTGACTTATTTCGCTTAGCATAACAATCTCAAGACCTATCCATGTTGTTGCAAATGGCACTATTTCATCTTTTCTTATGGCAGAATAATATTCCATTGTGTATGTATACCACGTCTTCTTTATCCAATCATCTATTGAAGGATACTTTGGTTGCTTCCATGTCTTAGCCACCATAAATAAAGTTGCAATGAACATTGGAGCACATATATCTTTATGGATAAATGTTTTCAGATTTTTTTGGATATTTATCCAGGAGAGGGATTGCTGGGTCATATGGTAAGTCTATTCTTCTTTTTTTGAGGAAACTCGACACTGCCTTCCATAATGGCTGCACCAATCTTCATTCCCACCAACAGTGTATGAGGGTTCCTCTTTCTCCACAGCCTCTCCAACACCCCAATAAACTTTAATTAAAAAATAAAAAATTAACTAATAAGTTCAAATAAAAGATAGTATATAAAAGTAATACTCCTAAAAAAAAAAAAGCAAAGAAAAGAATGTGTCTGCTAATGCATATAGGTTTCCTTTTGGGGTGATGAAAATGCAAATTGGTCTAGTGATGGTTATAAAATCCTGTAATATACTAAAAACCAGTGTACTACACACTATAAAGGAGTGAATTATATGGTATGTGAATTATATCTTAATAAAGCTCTTATAAAAAAGAAAAAAGACTATTAAGTTAATTAATAAAATAACAAATATAAAGTGACTAGCATACTTTCTCATACATGGTATTTCTCAAAATATTATAACTATTATAAAATTATGCTAATCATGTGTGAGATGTGATAATAAGGCATGTCACTAAGATAAAGATCCCTGAAACCAAGATTTTTATTTTACGAAAGCACTCTGGGGGGCGGGGCGGTGTGGGATGGAATGGACAACAGAAACTGATCAGTCGTGTTTTATCACATGTATTGAAGTTTACTTTTACATCATTTTAAAAAGCTCTTCTGCAGATTAAATTATTATTTTTTTCTTTAGGATGAGTTTCAGCATTTACTTTAGAGGAGGAGACCCTTTGGAAAGGAGATTATGTAGCAAAAGCAGGTTCCAGGGAGAGATCTATATTTTGTCTCTCAAGATGGTCTATTGTAGAGGAACTTTTGTGCTAGAATAGCACAAATATTTGTAATTGTTTTCTCTGAAATAAACATGATTTATTAACTTCTATTGGTATTAAACAGCAAATAGAATTCATTTCACTTTTTCCTATTGTCAGGTTAAAACTCGTCATTGTTGATTGGTGTTATACATCCTCTATGTATACCATATATTTTTCTATAAAGATCTCTTTATTTGGAGCTCACTAATTCTATTGATTTCATACCACTGACTAGTTTACTTCTCCAATTTTGGTTATCTCTGTGACTTTGTAGAACTTACAACTTTTTATACCCTCTATGATTTGAATGCAATATGTTTTTGCAATGATAGCAAATTGCAGTGTTGTATGATATTGATTTTGTTTAATGAAAAACTTGTTACTCCCATTTCTTTTAATGGGATATGGCAAGAATTTTATAACTGTAGGCCCGAGTTTCTTTATAAAGATTCTCTGTAATTTGAGGAGTTGGGAAAGCATATAATGTTATAGTGAAAATAATTGAAGTGAATTTATCAATATTGTCTCAAGAACTGTGCTTATTAACTAAGCAGAGTTGACAGTAGTGACATTGAGTAAACAGATTCCATTTGATGCATAAGCAATTTCCTGACATGTGTGTGTCCTATGTTTGTGTTTTGCTGTTTACAAATGTATGATAAGCAATAAGTAGTACTTATTTGATTACATCACAGCCTCAATGTTGTTTAACCAATTAAGTAGAGATACAGGAAAAATTAGAATTTCACTTTCCTTAAATGAGACCTCTAGACAAGTGCTTAGCAAAATGAGGTTTGTGGACCGCATTTCTCAATAGAGTTAAGGAGAGTTTGTTTCCCTAAATGATAGTTCTGTCCAGTGCCAGCTCTAAGTACAATTGTCAAGCCATCAAAGTGTCACCCCTTTGGTACTCTCTAAATATCCTTTACTTCTTCTCAATTCTTAATATGTCCAGTGCCCCCGACCTGTTCCTCAGTTGCCCCAAGATCTTCTCCTTTTTCATGGAATGCTGTTTTCTCTGAATGGATTCTTCATCAATCCCCTCTGAACTGCTCCTGTCCCAAACTTTTATCATCAAAACATTCTTCTCTGCTACTCTGTTGTCTCTCAGTGAACTAAGAGAGTTGGTTATATCCTTGTGTACTGAGAAAACATGGGACATGATTTGAGATGGGATAAAAGCATTTCTCTATGACATCATAAAATGGCAGCGTCAGGTGAGCCTCTTGAAATCCTCCCTGGAATTTACAACAAATCAAACAACTATAACTCCACAAAGGACTCCCTGTCCAGCAGACAGGCAAAACTAAGAGACGAACTGCTGAAATTATCTAAAAGTGATCTGAACCCCCTTGATCCTCTTCTAATACACCCTGTCAGTTTAACCTCTAGTAACTACTGAATTGTTGTCTGTATCTATGAGTTTTCCATTGTTTGTCTTGTTTGTTTGTTGCTTTTAGTTTTATGTCCCATACATGAGAGAAATTATATGGTTCTCAAATTTTTCTATCTGATGTGTTTCATTTAGCATGATAAGATCCATCCACGTAGTCACAAATGGAAATATTTGATCTTTTCTCATGGCAGAGTAGTATTCAACATCTTCTTCATCCAATTATCTGTTGAAGGACACTGGTTGTGTCCATGTCCTGGCCACTATGATTAATGCTGCAATGGAAATAGGGGTACATATATCTTCACAAATAAATGTTTTCAGGTTTTTCAGGTAGATACTCAGAAGAGGGATCACTGGGTCATAAGGTAATTTCATTCTTAAATTTTTGAGGAACCTCCATACTCTTTTCCATAGTGGCTGTACCAATTTATATTCCCACGTGCAGTGTTAAAAGGGTTCTGTTTTCTTCACATCCTCTCCAATACTTGTTACTTGTCTTGTTGATAATTGTGATTCGAACCAGTATGAGGTGGTATCTCCTTGTGGTTTTGATTTGCAATTCCTTCATAGCTAATGATGTGGAATATTTTTTCATATACCTGTTGGCCATTTGTATGTCTTCTTGGCAGAAATGTCTCTTCATGTTCTCAGCCCATTTGTTAATTGTATTGTTTTATTGTTGTTGAATTGTATGACTTCTCTATATATTTTGGATATTAACCCCTTGTCAGAGGTGTTTGCAAATATCTACTCCCATTCGATTGGTTGCCTCTTTGTTTCATTGATGGTTTCTTGTGCTGTGCAAAAGCTCTTTACTTTGATAGCCCCATTTATTTATTTTTGCATTTACTTCCCTTGTCTTTCAGGTAAAATTCATAAAATCCTCTGTGGGGACAGAGCCCCAAAAAGCAGTTTCCAGGCTCTCGGCCTCACATAGAAAGGTGCTGGCTCAGGTAGTAAATGGCCATCGACTGCGATCAAATGGCCAGCAGCTGTGGCTAGTTGGCCGTCAGCTGTAACCAGTGAGCCATTGGCTACGAATATAACTGCTGTGGTTATGCTAGAAAAAAAAAAAGGGGGGAGCTAGCAAGAAGATGGTGGCTGAGCCTGCAAGCAGCACAGTGAGGGTTGAGAATTGTGTTGCTCCTGGTTCCTGTGTCTCCAACCCAGCCGCCAGCGAGAGTATAGTGGTATGACTCCCCTACCTATGGCTCCGTGGGTGTTCCTTTTTGGCCTCACCATGTCCTGCGTTCTTATGTGGGGAGTGGGACCAGAGACCCCGCCAGAGGCCCCGCAGGACACTTGGCGTAGTCGGCAGGATACCCCGCCTGACACCCCGCAGGCCGCCCCGCAGGACACCCCACATGACACATGGCGCAGCGAGCAGGGTACGGTGTCGGCCAAAGGTCTCCGAAGGGCGGTGGAGCAGTTTGTGCCTATGAACACTCAGTTGTAGGAAGACCAGGAGGAGCAGCTGCCTGAGAGCTGGAACCCCGTGGAGGGGTGGAAAGACGTGGACGGTTCCCCAACCAGCAAAGGCCGGAGAAAGTGAAGGTCGTTGCGGCCCCATGGGCTGGGAAGTGCTTGCTGAGGCAGCCCGGATGCAGGACTTGTAGTCCCAGGAGGAAAGGCTTGCTGAGTCCTCCCTGGGAGCTGAGGGTGAGGTCAGGGTCATCCCTCACCCCCAGGACAGCCCTGGCGAATGACTATGGACTATGGGGAATTGCCTTCCATCCCTAATTTAATGGATAGCTTGACTATTTGTTTGGGAACATACCACTATGTAGTGGAACTGGCAGATGTTTGCTATTGTGTCTTGACCGGCCGCCATCGAGAATATGTAAGCACCTTGACTGTGAGCCGCTGTTGTTCCAGCACGGTACCCTGAGAAGCCCAGAGAGAGTGGCAGTGCCCTGAGAGCCCTGGCTGTGTCCAGGAAGTCTGGCTGTGTCCAGAGAGAGTGGCAGTGCCCTGAGAGCCCTGGCTGTGTCCAGGAAGTCTGGCTGTGTCCAGAGAGAGTGGCAGTGCCCTGAGAGGCCCTCGTGTGCCCGGAGAGACTAGTGGTACCCTAAGAAGTCCAGGAAGTCTGGCTGTGCCCAGAAGTACTGGTGGTGCCCTGAGAAACCCTGGCTGTGACCAGAGAGCTTGGCTGTATCCAGGAAATAGCATTCACCTCCAGGCTCCTCGCACAGGGCCCCTTGCGGAAGACGCTTGTCGCGTAGATTGTGAGGCAAGACCCTGTAGGGGTGGAGTGTGGGGACAGAGCCCCAAAAAGCAGTTTCCAGGCTCTCGGCCTCACATAGAAAGGTGCTGGCTCAGGTAGTAAATGGCCATCAACTGTGATCAAATGGCCAGCAGCTGTGGCTAGTTGGCCGTCAGCTGTAACCAGTGAGCCATTGGCCACGAATATAACTGCTGTGGTTACGCTAGAAAAAAAAAGGGGGAGCTAGCAAGAAGATGGTGGCTGAGCCTGCAAGCAGCACAGTGAGGGTTGAGAATTGTGTTGCTCCTGGTTCCTGTGTCTCCAACCCAGCCGCCAGCGAGAGTATAGTGGTATGACTCCCCTACCTATGGCTCCGTGGGTGTTCCTTTTTGGCCTCACCATGTCCTGCGTTTTTATGTGGGGAGTGGGACCAGAGACCCCGCCGGACGCCCCGCATGACATCCTCTTTGAACCCAAGGTCCATATTTTCAGTATTGATGCTTTCTTCTATGCAATTTATTGTTTTGGGTCTTATGTTTAGGTCTTTGATCCATTTTTATTTCATTTTGGTATATGGGGACAGATAGCAGTCTAGTTTCATTATTCTTTTGCACATGGCATTCAAATTTTCCCACAACCATTTATTGAAAAGGCTTTCTTTTCTCCATTGTATGTTTTTGGTGCCTTTGTCAAAAACTATCTGCCCATATAAATGTGGGCTTATTTCAATGTTCTTAACTCTATTCCGTTGTTTTGTGTGTCTTTTTCTGCCAGAAACACGTCATTTTGATTATTGTTGCTTTGTAGTATAATCCGAAGTCAGGGAGAGTGACTTCTTTTTCAAGATTGCTTTGACTATTTGGGGTCTTTTGTAATCCCGTACATATCTGATTGTCCCAACCCGCGGGACACTACACGAGGGACCCCGAAGTACCTAGAAGGGAGGAAAATGGGAGACACAAAGACCGGAGACAAGACAGGAGTTCTGATTAAGTCTCTCTTTATTGCAGCTCAATCATGGGTTATATACATTTTTGTGCTGGGTGGAGGGGCATTAACGTAAGCAGGGTTGCCGCAGGCTGATGGTCTTAAGCCCTCTGGACATACCCTACAGAATGTGGGTGTTATCTAAAGACCCAAGTAACTTCCTCTATCTCATGCTTCTCAGTCATGTGATGGTGCCTTACAGGCACCCGCCCTCTACAGGTCCCCCTTTTCGGTTTTATAAAAAACAGCTCTGAGCCCCTAGGGAACTGTGCCTGTCTTAGGTTGGGACAGTCCATCTCTGTGAAACCTGGTACAGTGACAGGTTTTTGATTTTTTATGTTACTTAGAGACCTGTCCTCTTACCCGTCATTGGCTATCCAGTTCATCTCACAGGGGAGGAGTCCTGTTTTATGACTCCTGTTATTGGAGATAGGGATCTCCTCGCTCTTGCATCTCCAGTCGGGTGTAATGGACCTGTATGGGCTTGGCCTGCAAGGCCTCTATTTGTTGTCTGAGAAAGCGCATGAGTTTATTGAGGAGGATGGGTCCCAGTGATAGTAGGATAAAGCACCCGAGTATGGGGCCAAGCAGGGGTAGTAAGTAGGGTAAAAGTCCATTGAATCCGGTCCAGAGAGGGTTGGAAAGGAGGTTTCTTCTTCTTTTTTCAAGGTCGTCTTGTAATTTTTTGACTCTGTCACGAACAATTCCAGATTTGTTAGCATAAAAACAGCATTTTTCTCCGAGGGCCAGACAGATGCCCCCTTTTTCTGCAGTAAGTAAATCTAATCCCCTCCTGTTTTGGAGGACAACTTCTGCTAGGGAATCAACCTGATCTTGAAGATCTTGGATCGTTTTTGAGAGTACCTGGACATCTGATATGAGTTGTCCAGATAATTTATGGTATTGTACTAGGGAATGTCCTATCCCCACGGACCCGGTGGCAAGTGCAGTGGTGATGCCTAGACCCGCTAATAAGGGAATAAAATGGACTGCACGTTTAGTGCGTCCTGCAATATGTTCGAAAGTCGGGATAGGGACTGGCTCATCTCCTGGAATGATGGATACATCTGGGAGGAGGGAGCCTACGGTACAAACTCCTGTCCAGTTTTGTGGTAAATAGGTGTAGGCATAATTACTTCCACAAATATATACCGATCCATTGGGTGCACACATAGGAGAGGATACATTAATGAAGGAGGAGCAATTTGTAAAGGAGAGGCTTCCTAAATTAACCTCTGTAGTATCATTTTGAATGGGAGAGAGGATGCACGGGGTATTGTTAAAGCCAAGGGGTTGGACTAAAAAATGGAGAGCTATGTTGCATGAATTATTGGTAGTAGAGGTGACAAAGGGGTAGGGTATAGCTAATGGTAAAGGGGTGCCTTGTAGTAAACACAGCCAGCAGTCTGTGGTGTAGGATGAATTAACAGAAAGCAATAACTTGTGGGTAGAACTAAGAATGTCAAAAGTCTGAGGATCAATGTCCACGTGACCCGGTTTTTTAGGGTGGGTCAAAGGGTGATAGGTAAGTTTAGGGTTAAGGGTCTTTTGTATTTCAGCAAATTTTTTAATGTGTTTTTCATTGGATTGGAGATCGGCTGGACCCCCACCGTCAGAAACATATGGTATAGGGGATTCGATCTGCCAGCAAATATTTTTTCCTAACATATTAGATGCCGCGCAGGGTGTGGGTTTATAGGAGCCAATGCCAACCGCAGCAGGGGTGTTAGACCAGTCAGAATGAGGGACAGCGGGAGCAGTGCTTGTCATGACAGCCGTATAATAAGAGGAGTTATCTTTTGTACATGTTTTATAGGTATTGTAACAAGAACTATGAATAATAGGGTAAATAGTAGAGCATTCAGCGGGACAAGGCTGAGGTTTTTCTTGTTGATATTGGGGAGAAGAAGTACAGACCCATTTGGTCGTGGATACAGTCTCAGATGTGATGAGGTATGCTATTTTGTCTTGACAACTTACGGTTTTGAGGACCGAGGTAGATGGTGCCCCCCGAAGGTTACCTCTGTCGCAGTCACATGGGGGTTGTTGTCCCGTTAGCTGTCTGAGCTTGTTGACGTCAACTCTTCCAGGGTCAAGACCAGAACGGACGAGAGGCAAGACCAGTAGCAGGAGCCAGGGTGTAGCAGTCATTTTTGTGCCTGTCGCGAAAGATGGCTTCTCAGGGAGCGGGGCTGTCCCTGGAATGGGGGTTAACATCTATTTGTTTTGTAAGTCTCTCGGGAAGCCACCGGGCAGCTTGGGTTTTATTATCGAAAATGCAGACTGATCCTCGTCCCCAAATGAGGACGGGATCTGGGCCTGACCATCGATTTGTTATGGGGTCTCGCCACAAAACGGAGGCGAAATTATCAGCTGTGGTTGGATGCCAGAGGCGGTCAGCGGCAGTTTTTGAGTTTTGGTCGAGTTGCAGGAAGTTTAGAATAAAAAGCGCATGAGCAACAACATTTTTTGGGGAATTTTTTATAGTGTACAATTCTCCACTTTTTAACTTATTTATAGTGATTTTGAGTGTTTGGTGAGCGCGTTCAACAATGCCTTGGCCCTGAGGATTATAAGGGATGCCTGTAATGTGATGGATCTGTAAAGTGGAGCAAAAGGACTGGAAATTTTTTCCTGTGTAGCCTGGACCATTGTCTGTTTTGATAGTCTTAGGCTTGCCCGTTACTGATAGGCAAGCGAGGACATGAGAAATAACATGTTTGCTGGTTTCACCTGTTTGTGTGGATGCAAAAATAAATCCGCTGAAGGTATCAACTGTAACATGAAGATATTTAAGTTTGCCAAATTCTGGGACATGGGTAATGTCCATTTGCCAGATTTCATTGGGAACAAGGCCTCTAGGGTTTACTCCTAAGTGAGGGGTAGGTAGATGTGTGACACAAGCAGGGCATTGTTTTACTATTTGTCGGGCTTGTTCACGTGTGATCTTAAACATTAATCATAATGTCTGAGCGTTGAGGTGGTGTATAGAGTGAGCTTGTTGAGCCTGATCAACAGTGGAGACAAAGGAAACAGTTGTTTTGTGGGTGGCTATATCTGATAATAGATTTCCTGTAGAAAGGGGGCCTGGAAGCCCGGTGTGGGCTCTAAGATGACCTATAAAAAATGGATAAAATCAGGCACAGATGGCCTTTTGAACCCGTAAGAAAAGGTGTATGGCGGTGGAGGTGGGTTTAATGAATGCAGTAGTTTCTAGTAAAGGAAGTGACTGTGCAATGTAAGCGCTGTCTGTGTAAATATTAATTGGATCGTTAGAGAATTTTTGCATAACTGAAAGGACAGCGAAAAGCTCCACAATCTGGGCTGATTTATAAGGGGTTTGAATGGCCTGAGTTTGATTGTTAACAGTGAAGGCAGCTATGCCTGTAGAAGATCCATCAGTAAAAACTGTAAGAGCATTTGGTAATGGTTTTTGAGAAGTATTTTTTGGAAATATAAAGGGATGAAGCCTAAGAAAATGTAAGAGCTTATTAGAGGGATAATGGTTGTCAATGTGCCCTAAGAAGGAGGCGCAGGCTAATAACCACTGGTCTGTTTGTAAGAGCCAATTAATTTCTGTTTTTGTATAAGGTTGAATGATTATGTCGGGCTCCTTACCGAAGTATCGGCGTCCGTTTTCTCTGCCAATTGTGATAAGTTTTGCAACTAACAAATAATATGGTATTATAGCTTTTTCGGGGGAGGCAGGGAGATGCGACCACATCAAAGGTGCTGTTTGCCAAAAGACACCGGTGGGTGTGTGTGGCGTGGCACAGATGATAAACCTAAGGGGCTGAGTGTAGTCAATAAAGGTGATAAATTGTTGACTGATGGCCTCTTCTACTCTTTTTATCCCAAGCAGACCTTTCTTAGTTAGCTTGCGTGGGGAGGTTGGGTTTGAGTCTCCTTGTAATATATCAAAGAGAGGTTTTAGTTCTCCTGTAGTAAGTTTTAAGTATGGACGGATCCAATTTATATCACCTAATAAATTTGGAAATCGTTTAAAGAGTTTAAATGGGTGTTTTTGAGTTGAATTTTTTGAGTTTTAATATATTTACCCTGGAGTCCAAAACCAAGATAGGTGTAGGGATCTTTTAACTGAATTTTATTGGGAGCTATTTGTAAGCCTTTGTTTTGTAGGCTATTGACAAGAGCATCACAGCATAAAAGGAGGTCAGACCCATTCTTGCCAGCTATTAAGATATCATCCATATAATGAATAATATAAAGAGAGGGCCTCTGAGTTCGAATGGGATCGATGGCCAGAGCAACAAATTTTTGACAGAGTGTCGGACTGTTGGCCATGCCCTGAGGTAAGATCTTCCACTGAAATCTCTGCATGGGCCCTTGGAAATTAGTTATAGGTATGCTGAAAGCAAAACGTTGTCTATCTTGAGGGTGTAGAGGGATAGTGAAGAAGCAGTCTTTGAGATCAATAATGACTTTTAAGGATCCCAAGGGAATAGGTACAGGGGTAGGTAGGCCTGGTTGAAGGGCGCCCATAATTATCATTGTTTTATTGACTTCCCTAAGGTCTTGGAGAAGTCTCCAATTTCCAGATTTCTTTTTTATGACAAAGATAGGTGTGTTCCAGGGGGAGTTACTGGGCTCTAGATGCCCTGCCGCCAATTGTTCCTGCACTAACTGATTGGCAGCATTTAGTTTTTCTGAACTTAGTGGACACTGATCCACCCATATGGGCGAGTTGTCTTTCCAGGATATAGGGTCAGCATGGGGTGCAGGTTGGTCAGAGGCCACTAGTGAAAATGTCCTAAGCCTAATTGAGGCGGACGCTGGGCAGTAGACAGGGTTTTTTTTAATTCCCTGTCCTTGTTTTCCTAATCCCTGACCTGGGAGAAACCCTTGTTTTAACATCTGGGTGGTTATCTTGGAATTGGGGCTGAACAAGATTACTCCCATTTGGGATAATATGTCACGGCCCCACAGATTTACTGGGAGGTTGGGTACAATGTAAGGTTGTACTGTGCCAGAGTTATTTTCTTTATCTAGCCATGTTAGGAACTTTGCACTTTGTTTGGGGTTAGTTGTTTGTCCTATGCCTTGTAGGTGAGTAAGTGTGTCAGAAAGGGGCCAAGAAAGCGGCCAGTCTTCTTGTCTAATAATGGTTGCATCAGCACCAGTGTCAATAAGGCCTTTAAAGGTTTTTCCATCAAGTTTTAAATCTAGCATGGGCTTATTGGGGGAGAGATTTTGAATCCAATAAGCATCTGAGGATCCAAAATTTTTGTTGTTTCTAGGCTCATTGTTGGCAGATTTATGGGTGGTCTGGAGTGGGAGAAGGAGTAGTTGAGCTATTCTCTGTCCCTGTTGTATAGAAATGAGAGAGGAAGTGGAGGAGGCTACAATCTGTATTTCTCCCATAAAATCATTATCTATAACACCAGGGTAAATATATAGGCCTTGTAGGCTCGAACTACCTCTTCCGATTATTAGACCAAAAGTGTTTGGTGGTAGGGGTCCGGTGACACCCGTAGGTAGTATCTGAGGTCCCATGCCAGGAATTAATATTGATTTGGAGGAGGGACTGAGGTCCAGTCCTGCACTGCCGGGGGTTGCCTGGAGGAGACTTGAGACGGGACAAAGTTTTGTTGTGGATGAGCAAACCGAGTCGCCCCAAGGTTTGGATTCTCTGTAGGGGCCTGGGGCTGGCCCCTCAGGAAGTTTCCCTGCTGGGGCAGGAGAGGATTGCCATGGGCATCTATTTTTGATCTACATTGATTGGCCCAATGTTTGCCTCTCTTACATCTGGGACATACTCGCGGGGGCAATATGGGTGTGGGAGTGGGTTGGCCTAATGGTGTCTGGCGAGGGGTTGGGCATTGTTTGGCGAAATGTCCGGGCTGGCCACATGAAAAACAATTGTTTTTGCCTTTAGATGGATTAAATAATGAATCTTTTAAAGCTGCCCCGATAGCGAGGCCCATTTGGTGACCAGGACCAATATCAGTGCATAGGCGAATGTAATCAGAGAGTGAACCCTTTTTTCTAGGGCGGATGGCTGCCTGACAGGCAGAATTGGCATTTTCAAAAGCTAATTGTTTGAAAAAATCACTATCAGTTTCTGTACTACCAAGGAGTCTTTCAGTGGCGTTGGTTAGGCGACTGATGAAGTCAGCATAAGGTTCATCTGGCCTCTGTCTAATACTAGTGAGTTGAGTTGTGGCCGGCCCCTTAGGGAGAAGTTTTTTCCATGCCTTAGTAGCGGCAAGGTGAATTTGAGAAAAAAGGCCAGATGGATATTGTAGTTGAGCTTCATTTGTATCGTAGGGCTTAAAGCCCCTGAGCTTATCATAGGTCCAATCAGTGCACTCGCCTCCCGCTTCTGCGTTGCGGCGTGCAGTTTCTTTACAGGCCTCAGAAAACTCAGATTTCCAGAGAACATAATCGCCCCTCGATAGGGTGGCATGGGCCAAATAGTGCCAATCGTGGGTGGTTAACCAGAGGTCATCTAGGGATTGTAAAATTGAGAGTGTAAAGGGGGCCGTGGGGCCATATTCGTCCACCGCTTTTTTGAATTCTTTTGTGGTTTTTAAGTCAAGGCGTTTATAGTGTCTGGCGGGTTCTTTATTGTCTCTGTCGGGGTCTTCATCACTATCTGCACTGCCACCTTCAGTTTTTATTGGGGGGAATTCAATAACGGGGAAAAGATTAAGAGGGTTTTTTTTATTTGAGATGGGAAATTTTTTTGTAGGATTTATGGAAAGGGGGGGGATTTTTTGAGTAGCAGCAGAGGAGAGTTGTAAATCTAACTGTTGAAGTTGTTTAAGGAGAGTTAGATGTTGTTTTTTGAGTTGAACAGTTCTTTGTAATTGTTGCACTTGGTGGGAGAGGAGAGTTTGATCAGGATCATGGATAGGAGCTAAAGGCATTTGGGGATTATAGGGAGGAGGCAATTGATTAGAGGCCAGAAACTGCCAGACAGGATTATGATATTTAGCGGCAGCTTCCTCTAAATCAGCCTCGTCCTCAGGGCTTAACTGATCGTCCTCAGGTGGGCTAGAATTTACATTAAGATCAGGACAATTAGGTGGTAGGGGAGGATATAAGGGCTTACTAGGATCTTTTTTGGTGGTCTCAGGATCTTCAGGAGGCATTGAAATAGAAATAGAATCTGAATCGTGAGAGGACTTAGAAGAGGGGTCCTGTAAGGAGGAGGAGGAGCGGGAAGCATTTTGTAAAAATGTGTTTCCTTCTTGTAACACTCGGTCGATGTCAGGGGTGTAGCTATCTACCATAAGTAGCTCATTAATGCAATTCCAATAAGTGAAAGCAGTGATGGGGATTTTTTCAGGGCCAAAAGTTTTATAAAAGTCATTAAGGGCATCTCCAACCCTTTTCTATCTTTTGTGGTCTATGGTTCCTTCCTGAGGGAGCCAAGGGCAAACATCTTTTAAGAAATTAAGAAAGATAACTAAATCTTTTTTCTTGACTTTAACTCTCCTTATTTGTAAGGACTCTTTTAGTCCTGAGATAAACTTGTCATGAACACTAACCTCTTGTCCCATTATGATAAGGAATAAAGACTCTCCTCACGTAGGCAGTCGGTTGGTACAATCCGCCAACACGGACCCAAACGAGACGGCACGGATGGTAACGACCCGCAGACGAATGTCTTTTGGGACTCACCCAGCTGGAGCGACGGGGGTGTTGGGGTGAGAGGAGAAAAAGCCCTTACGTGAGCAATCGGTTGGTATAATCCGCCAACACGGATCCCGAGAGGCGACGCGGCTGGTAACGACCCTCAGGCGAAAGCCAGTCGGGACTCAACCGGTCGGGAAATCCTCTGGGTGGACGATTGGAGCTCAAAGTAAGCAGGCAAAATCTCGCTCAAACGGTCCCAAACACCTAGAAAACTGTCTCGTTGGTGAACGACTAAAACCCAAAGTGAGCTGAGAGCAGATAAAAAGGGAGACTGGGACAACAGGTTAGGGGAACCCTAGTCTAAGTGTCTGAGGGGAAGCCTGTAGACTATACATAAGTCTAGAACACAAATATATGTCCCATTTTTTGAAGGAGTCGTCCGCTTACCTGTACAGATCTCCCACAAGTTGGGTAGTCTTATGGTGATCAAAGAAGAAATATGCTGCAGCTCCTTAGACCGGACGAACTCAGGCGTCTCGTCTTCTAGGAGACTTCAGGCCCCACGTTGGGCGCCAGTTGTCCCGACCCGCGGGACACTACACGAGGGACCCCGAAGTACCTAGAAGGGAGGAAAATGGGAGACACAAAGACCGGAGACAAGACAGGAGTTCTGATCAAGTCTCACTTTATTGCAGCTCAATCATGGGTTATATACATTTTTGTGCTGGGTGGAGGGGCATTAACATAAGCAGGGTTGCCGCAGGCTGATGGTCTTAAGCCCTCTGGACATACCCTACAGAATGTGGGTGTTATCTAAAGACCCAAGTAACTTCCTCTATCTCATGCTTCTCAGTCATGTGATGGTGCCTTACAAGCACCCGCCCTCTACATCTGATATTTTTAAAAATTTATATTCTTAAAAATACCATTGGGAATTTGATGGGAATTGAATTAAATCTGTATATTGCTTTGGGTACTATTACCTTTTTAACTGTTGATTCTTCCAATCCATGAAGATGGAATGTGTTTCCATTTATTTGTGTTTTGTTCTATTTCTTTTATTGACATCTTATAGTTTTCAGTGTATAGTTCCTTCACATCCTTTGTTGGGGTTATTCCTATGTAATTTAATCTTTTTTTTTTTCAATACCAAAAAGCATTTTTTTTCATTGCTATTTGTGAAATTTCATGGTTAATATATAACAATGCAAGTGATTTTTGCACACTGATTTTTTATCCTGCAACTTTACTGTGTTTCTATGTTGTTTTAAATAGTTGTTGGTGGAGTTTTTAGGTTTCCTATATTAAGAATTGTCACCTGCCAAAAGTGACATTTCAACTTTCTCATTCCCAATTTGGATAACTTTTATTTCTTTGTTTTACCTGATTGCTCTGTCAAGGACTTGCAATACTATTTCTAATAACAGTGATGACAGGGGCATCCTTGTTCATAGAGGAAAAGCTTTCAGTTTTTCACCATTAAGTATAATATTAGCTGATGTTTTGTCATATATGGCCCTTATTACATTTACGTACTTTCCTTCTATTCCAACTTTATTAAGTGTTTTAATCATAAATACATGTTGTATCTAGTCAAATGCTTTTTCTGTGTCTATTGATATGATCATATGATTTTGAGTCCTTTATTTTTTTCATGTGGGTTATCACATTGATTGATTTACATATGTTGAACCATTCTTTTGCCCTTACAATGAACCCCACTTAATCATGGTGTATAATCTTTCTAATGTATTGCTCTATTCAATGTGCTAGTATTTCATTTAGGATTTTCGCACCTGTATTCATCAGAGGTTATCCACCTGTAGTTTTGTTGGTTTGTTTGTTTTTAATTGGTGTTATCCTTACCAGGTTTTGATATCAGCATAATGTTGGCCTCATAAAATGAGTCACAACATATTGCCTATTCTTCAATTTCTTGAAAGAGTTTGAGGAGGACATGTGTTAAATCATTTTTGAATATTTCATAAAATTCACAATGCAGTTCAGAAAGAAAGTGAAAAAATCTCCAGAAAATAAACTTAAAGACATGGAAATATGTGATGTAAATAACAGAGAATTCAACTTTGCAGTTCCGAAAAAGACTAAATGAGATGAAAGAAAACACAGAAAAGCACTTTTATAAACTCAGAAATAAAACCAATGAACAAAATGAACACTTTAAAGATAAATGTTTTAGTAAAGAGATTGGTAAATAGACTAAATTTTTAGCAAATAGAGAAAATTACCTATTAGTAAATAGAAAAATTTCTAATCTCTATATGTGACATCATAAAATGGTGGCATGAGGTGAGCCTCTGGAAATCTTCCCTGGAATTTACAACAAATCGAACAACTATAAGTTCACAAAGGGTTCCCTGCACAGCAGACAGCCAAGACCAAGAAGTTCACTGCTGATTTTACCTAAAGGTAGGAAAATTGTAAGAGCAGGGGAGGAGGGAAGGGAGAAGTGCAGAAACGGAGTCCCTCCGGCGCAGGACACAGACCTAGCTCAGTGCTCTGAGCTCGCTGCATCCTAGAACTACTGCAACTATGGGAGAGGGAAGAACTGAGATTGCTAGGGCTCCATTGATGGCCCACAGGGCTGAGGGGACAGCATATAACACGGCTGAACCCAACGCTCAGGGCAGAGACTTCAGAGCAAAGACTGAGGGAAGAAGGCTGAAAACTGTGGTGTTAGCCCTCACTGCCAAAGAGAACGGAAGAGAACTGAGACTAGCGAACCCCTCCTTACCCTACCAGAGCTCGCCTCGCTCCCACACGCCAGTGCTAGAAGCAGAACAGTAGAATATCACATCAAAAGAACAGAATATTTACAGTTCTGAGAACTGTGGTCCACAGACACAGATTCGCCCCCCACCTAGTTCCAGCAAAGAGGAGGGAACTGTGGAAGCAGGACCTGCTGTGGTGGTAGTGGCAGCCATTGCTCTGGGCCACCTCTAAAAACGAACCCCGCCCCTGTCCCCACCCATCTGGGAGTATCACTGCAGGAGGAAACAGACCTGCTGAAACACACGGGTTCTGAATCTGGTGCAGCAAGAGCGTTGGAACTTCAAAAGCTCTCTGCATCCCCACGGGGAAGCGGTGCCATATGACCCAGGCAAACTAATAACAGAGGAAAAGCTCGCCTTCCAGGGAATCCCCCCATTGTGTGAGAAGCTGGAATAGTGCAGAGAAAACATAGCACTACAGTGTGAGAGAGAAAAAAAGGCTGCAGTCGGAGAGAAAATAAAACATTCTACCAACACGCACTGGAAAACGAAAGACCTCTTCCTATCAACCAGTTGGAGAACCCATTCCTGCAGATGTCTAGCAAGAGAAATAATAAATCATTAATTGCCATGAATAAACAAGGCAACAAGACAGCTCAGAAAGAAAGTGAAAAGTCTCCAGAAAATGAACTTAAAGACATGGAAATATGTGACTTAAATCACAGAGAATTCAAGATTACAGTTCTGAAAAAACTCAACGAGATGCAAGAAAGGCAGTTTAATGAACTCAGAAACACAAACAAAGAACAACACGAGCATTTTACGAAAGAGATTGGAATTTCAAAAAAACAATGAAATACAATTTCTGGAGATTAGGAACTCAATAGAAAAAATTAAGAATGAAATAGCCAGCTTAGGTAGTAGAGTTGACCAGATGGAGGAAAGAATCAGTGACATCGGAGATAGAAACCTGGAAATGACACGAATGTAAGAAGAAAGAGACTTGAGACTTAAAAGTAATGAAAGAACTCTAGAAGAACTTTCAGACTCCATCAGAAGGAGCAATATAAGAATAATTGATTGCCATGCCAGAAAGAGAAGAATGGGAGAAGGGAACAGAGAGTATATCCAAACCAATAGTCGATGAGAACTTCCCAAACTTTTGGACAGAACTGGATCCTCGAATCCAAGAAGCAAATACAACACCTAATTACTTCAGGCCCAACAGGCCTTCTCCAAGGCATATTATATTGAAGCTGTCTAAAATCAACGACAAAGAAAGAATCCTCAAGGCAGCCAGGGAAAAGAAGATGGTAACCTACAAAGGAAAGCCCATTAGTTTATCATCAGATTTTTCAGCAGAAACTCTACAAGTCAGGAGGGAGTGGAACCAAATATTCAAACTATTGAAAGAGAGAAATTATGAGCCAAGAATAATATACCCAGCAAAAATATCCTTTAGACATGAAGGAGGAATAAAGACCTTTCCAGACATACAGAAGCTGAGGGAATTTTCTAATACACGACCTGCACTACAAGAAATGCAAAAGGAGGGTATTTGACCACCATCCATAGGGACAGTTTGTGGCAACCAGAAAATAAAAAGGGGGAGAGTAAAGGCCTGAACCGGAACATGGGAATGGAGAAAGTAAGCATGCTGAAGAAAATGGAGCACTCTAAATATCAACGTTCATTTACATAAACTTAATGGTAACCACTCAAAAAAAATCTAGAAATGAAATATATACTGCCATAAAAGAAGAAACAGAAGGAAAAATCATAGAATACCACCACACAGAAATAATAGAAAACAACAAAAAGGCAAAGAAACAATGGAGACACAGTCTTACCAGAAAACTAAAGATAGAATGGTAGGAAATCCTCACATATCAATCATTACCCTAAATGTAAATGGACTGAACTCACCAATAAAAATGCACAGAGTAGCAGATTGGATCAAACCACTAAACCCAACCATACGCTGTCTCCAAGAGACACATCTCAGCTACAAGCACATGCATAGACTCAAAGTATAAAGGGGAAAATTGACACTCCCAGCAAATGGTACCCAGAGAAAATCAGGTGTAGCCATAATCATATCAGACGAAAGAGACTTGAGGGTGGAAAAGGTAACAAGAGACAAAGATGGAAATTTCATAATGGTAAAGGGGACTATACAACAAGAAGACATTAGAGTCATCAATATTTATGCCCCCAATCAGAGAGAACTGAAATATACCAATCGACTTCTAGCAGAACTAAACGGAGAAATTGACCAAAACACAATTATACTAGGGGACATAAATACATTATTGACAGCTATGGACATATCATCCAAACCGAAAATAAATAATGAAATGGTAGTCCTAAATGACACATTAGATGAAATGGACATAATTGACATTTATACAGCACTTCATCCTAAAACATCAGACTATACATTTTTTTCTAGTGTACATGGAACATTCTCAAGGATAGAACATATATTGGGACATAAAACTAGCCTCTGCAAATTTAAGAAGACTGAAATCATACCAAGAATATTCTCTGATCAAAAGGCTTTGAAATTGGATATCAACTGAAAAAAGAAAGCAGGAAAAACCACAAGCACCTGAAGATTAAATAACATAATCTTAAAGAATGACTGTGTCGGACGTCATCAAGATGGCGGTGTGAGGTGAGCCTCTGTAAAGCTCCCCTGGAATTTACAACTAATCGAACAACAATAACTCCACAAAGGACTCCCTGCACAGCAGACAGAAAAGATGAAGAGGCCCACTACTGAATACACTGAAAGGTGGGTGAATCGCGCGAACGGGGTAGGAGGGAAGGGAGAAGTGCGGAGATGGAGCCTCGCGGGCGGGTGCAGAACGCAGACCAGCTCAGTGCTCCGAGCTTGCTGCATCCTGGAAGTACCTCAGCTGCAGGAGAGGGAAGAACTCGGACTGCTAGGGCTCCGCTCATGGCCCGCAGGGCTGAGGAGGCAGCATATAACACGACTGAACCCAACGCTCACAGCAGAGACATTGGAGCAAAGACTGAGGGAAGAAGGTTGAATATGGTGGTTTAAGCCCTCACTGTCGAGCAGAGAGTGGAAGCCTTAGGCACTGAGACTAGCCGCCCCCTCCCTACCCTCCCAGAGCTCGCCCGCCCCCACCAGGTCGGTGCTAGAAGCGGAAAAGTAGCAGTATCAGATGAAAAGAACAGAATATTTGCTGTTCTGAGAACTGTGGACCGCAGACACAGATTCACAGCCCAACTAGTTCCGGGAGAAGGGAGGGAGCTGTGGAAACAGGACTGGCTGTGGGGTGGACACCACCATTGCTCTGGGGCACCTCTCACAACTCACCCCGCCCCTGGAACCACCTATCTGGGTGGATCCCTGCAGGAGTAAATAGAACTGCTGAAACATATGGGCTCTGAATCTGGTGCAGGAAGAGCTTTGGAACTTCAAAAGTTCTCCACATACCCACACGGACACTGCGTCCTGTGACCCACGTGACATATTAATAGAGGAGAAGCCCGTCTCCCAGGGAATCCCCCCATTGTGTGAGAAGCTGGAATAGTGCAGAGAAAACATAGCACTACAGTGTGAGAGAGAAAAAAAGGCTGCAGTAGGAGAGAAAACAAAATATTCTACCAAAATGTACTGGACAACAAAAGAAAGACCTCTTCCTATCAACCTGTTGCAGAGGCCACTCCTGTAGATGTCTAGGAAGAGAAATAATAAATCAGTAATTGCCATCAAAAACCAAGGCAACAAGACAGCTCAGAAAGAAAGTGAAAAGTCTCCAGAAAAAGAATTTAAAGATATGGAAATACGTGACTTAAACGACAGAAAATTCAAGATTGCAGTTCTGAAAAAAAATCAACGAGATGCAAGAAAACACAGAAAGGCAGTTTAACAAACTCAGAAACACAATCAAAGAACAACATGAGCATTTTACGAAAAAGATTGAAATTTTAAAAAAGAACCAAATAGAATTTCTGGAGATTAAGAAATCAATAGAAGAAATTAAGAATGAAATAACCATCTTAGGTAGTAGAGTTCACCAGATGGAGGAAAGATAAAGTGACATCGAAGACAGAAACTTGGAAATTACACAGATAGAAGAAGAAAGAGATATGAGACTTAAACGAAATGAAAGAACTCTACAACAACTTTCTGACTCCATCATAAAGAGCAATATAAGTATAATGGGCATACCAGAAGGAGAAGAAAGAGAGAAGGGAACAGAGAATATATTCAAACAAATTGTTGATGAGAACTTCTCAAACTTGTGGACAGAACTGGATCCTCGAATCCAAGAAGCAAATACAAAACCTAATTTCCTGAATCCCAACAGGACTTCTCCAAGGCACATTGTATTGAAGCTGTCTAAAATCAATGACAAAGAAAGAATCCTGAAGGCAGCCAGGGAAAAGAAGATGGTAACCTACAAAGGAAAGCCCATTAGATTATCCTCAGACTTTTCAGCAGAAACTCTACAAGCCAGGAGGGAGTGGAACCAAATATTCAAACTATTGAAAGAGCGAAATTATGAGCCAATAATAATGTATCCAACAAAGATATCCTTTAGATATGAAGGAGGAATAAAGACCTTTCCAGACATACAGAAGCTGAGGGAATTTTCTAATACACGACCTACACTACCAGAAATACTAAAGGAGGCTATCCGACCACCATGAACAGGGACAATTTGTAGCAATCAAAACATAAAAAGGGGGAGAGTAAAGGCCTGAACTGAAATATGGGAATGGAGAAAGTAAGCATGCTAAAGAAAATGGATTGCTCTAAATATCAAACTTTCTTTTACTTAAACTTAAGGGTAACCATTCAAGAAAAATCCAGAACTGAAATATGTACTGTAATAAAAGAAGAAACAGAAGGAAACATTATAGAATCCCACCATACAGAAATAATAGACAACAAAAAAAAGGCAAAGAAACAATGGAGACACAGCCTTACCAGAAAACTAAAGATAGAATGACAGAAAATCCTCACATATCAATAATCACCTTAAATGTAAATGGACTGAACTCACCAATAAAAAGGAACAGAGTAGCAGATTGGATTAAAAAACTAAATGCAACCATATGCTGTCTCCAAGAGACGCATCTCAACTGCAAGGACAAGCATAGACTCAAAGTCAAAGGGTAGAAATTGACACTCCCAGCAAATGGTACCCAGAGAAAATCAGGTGTAGCCATAATGATATCAGATGAAACAGACTTCAGGGTGAAAGAGATAACAAGAGACAAAGATGGACATTTCATAATGGTAAAGGGGACTATACAACAAGAAGACATAACAGTCATCCATATTTATGCCCCCAATCAGGAAGCACCAAAATATACCAAGCAACTACTAACAGAACTAAAGGGAGAAATTGACCAAAACACAATTGTGGGGAGCCATGATTTCTTGTTATTCTAAAGCCTTGCAGACTGGCTCAGTTTATGATTAACTTGTTTCAGCTCCTAAGGCATTATCTCTGCCTGCACCTGGAGGGTGTTTACAAGCTTCTGAGGAATGAGGTGGGAGTGACCGTTTCCCCGACACTGAGGACTGAAGATTAGCAGGATAATTGGTGGGCTTTGTCATGAGATGATGACTTTGGGAAAGTTTCAAGGATTTTGTAGTTTGTATGTAAAAGTCATAAATTTACTCTTAATGAGATAATGCATACTCATGATTGTTAAGCTGCATGTACACAGATGGTATAAATTGGTGAAGGACAGTAAACTCGGTGCTTCAGGATCACTGAAGACCGGCCGCATCATCATTTGTGTGAGTGTCTTTTTTTATTCCCACTCCCCCATTCGGGTATTGTTCGATTTGTGGCGGCTGGCCCGTCACGCACAATTATACTAGGGGACATAAATACACCACTGACAGCCATGGATAACTCATCCAAACAGAAAATAAATAAGGAAATAGCAGCCCTGAATGACACTTTAGATGAAATGGACATAATTGACATATATACAGCACTTCATCCTAAAACATCAGACTATACATTCTTTTCTAGTGTACATGGAACATTCTCAAGGGTAGACCATATATTGGGACATAAAATCAGCCTTAGAAAATTTAAGAAGATTGAAATCATACCAAGCATATTCTCTGATCACAAGGCTTTGGAATTGGATATCAACTGCAAAAAGAAAGCAGGAAAAACCACAAATAGATGCAGATTAAACAACATACTTTTAAAGAATACTGGGTCAAAGAAGAAATTAGAGGAGAGATGAAAAGATACATAGAAACAAATGAGAATGTATATACATTCTACCAAAACTTTTGGGATGTAGCGAAAGCAGTTTTAAGAGGGAATTTAATATCATTACAGGCGTATCTCAAGAAACAAGAAAAGTCCCAAATAAATAACCTCATATTACACCTCAAAGAACTAGAAAAAGAAAAACAAGTGAAACCCAAAGTCAGCAGAAGAAAGGAAATAACGAAAATCAAAGCAGAACTAAATGAAATAAAGAACAAAAAGACAGTAGAAAAATCTAATGTGACAAAGAGCTTGTTCTTTGAAAAGATTAACAAAATTCACAAACCGTTGGCTAGACTCACTAAGATAAAAAGAGAGAAGACACTAATTAAGAAAATCAGAAACGGAAAAGGGGAAGTTATCACAGATACCACAGAAATACAAAGGATTATCCAAGAATACCATGAAGGACTATATGCCACCAAATTCAATAACCTAGAAGAAATGGACAAGTTCTTAGAAACATATAGCCTTCAAATGCTGAACCATGAAGAACTGGAAAATATAAACAGACCAATCACCAGTAATGAAATTGAATCAGTCATCCAAAACCTTCCCAAAAGCAAAAGTCCGGGACTACCTGGCTTCACTAGTGAATTCTACCAAACGTTCAATGAAGATCTAATGCCAATCCTGTTCAAGCTCTTCCAAAAAAATTGAAGAAGAGACAGTACCCCCTAACTCATTTTATGAGGCCAACATTACCCTGATACCAAAACCTGGTAAGGACAACACAAAAAGAGAAAACTATAGACCAATATCTCTGATGAATACAGATGCAAAAATCCTAAACAAAATTCTAGCAAATCGAATTACAACAATGCATTAAACAGATCATTCATCACGACTAAGTGGGGTTCATCGCCGGGGCACAAGGATGGTTCAACATCTGCAAATCCATCAATGTGATACATCACATAAACAAAATAAGGGACAAAAATCATATGATTATATCAATTGATGCAGAAAAAGCATTTGAAAAGATACAACATCCATTTATGATTACAACACTTAATAAAATAGGTATAGAAGGAAAATACCTTAACATAATAAAGGCCATATATGACAAGCCCTCAGCTAATCTCATAATTAATGGTGAGAAACTGAAGCCCTGTGCTCTACATTCAGGAACCCGACAGGGTTTTCCCCTATACCCTCTGCTTTTCAACATAGTGTTAGAAGACCTTGCCAGAGCAATCAGGCAAGAGAAAGAAATAAATGGCATCCAAATTTGGAATGAAGATGTTAAATTATCACTCTTTGCAGATGACATGATGCTATATATAGAAAACCCTAAAGACTCCCCCCAAAAGCTATTAGAAACAACCAACGAATACAGTAAAGTTGCTGGCTACAAAATCAACGTACAAAAGTCCATTGCATTCCTATATACTAACAATGAAATCTCAGAAAAAGAAATACAAAAAAAAATTCCTTTTGCAATTGCAGCAAAAAGAATAAAATACATACGAATAAACTTAACCAACGATGTGAAGGACCTATATGCTGAAAACTATAAGACATTTTTGAAAGAGATTGAAGAAGACCAAAAGAAATGGAAAGATATTCCGTATTCACGGATTGGAAGAATCAACATAGTTAAAATGGCTATATTACCCAAAGCAATATACAGATATAATGCAATCCCCATCAAAATGCCAACGATATTTTTTTAAAGAAATAGAACAAAAAAATCATCAGATTTGTTTGGAACCGCAAAAGACCCCGAGGAGCCAAAGCAATGTTATGAAAAATGAACAATACTGGAGATATCACACTCCCTGACTTTAGCTTGTACTACAGGGCTACAATAATCAAAAGAGCATGGTATTGGCTGAAAAACAGACACATAGACCAATGGAATAGAATTGAGAACCCAGAAATAAAACCACATAAATATGGACAGATAATTTTTGACAAAGAAGCTAAAAACATACAATGGAGGAAAGACAGCCTCTTCAATAAATGGTGCTGGGAGAATTGGAAAGCCATGTGCAAAATAATGAAACTGGACTGCTATCTGTCACCATGTACCAAAATTAATTCAAAATGGATCAAAGACTTAAGCATAAGACCTGACACAATAAACTGCATTGAAGAAAACATAGGTACAACATAGGTACTAAACTTATGGACCTTGGGTTCAAAGAGAATTTTATGAATTTGACTCCAAAGGCAATGGAAGTAAAAGCTAAAATAAACGAATGGGACTATATGAAACTTAAAAGCTTCTGCACAGCAAAAGAAACCATCGACAAAATAAAGAGGCAACCAAATGAATGGGAGAAGATTTTTGCAAACAGTGCCTCTGATAAGGGGCTAATATCCAAAATATACAAGGAACTCATGAAACTCAACAACAAAAATACAAACTACGCAATTGAAAAATGGGCAGAGGACCTGAAGAGACATTTCTCCAAAGAGGACATACAAATGGCAAATAGACGTATGAAAAAAGGCTCAATATCACTAATCATCAGAGAAATGCAAATAAAAACCACAATGAGATATCACCTCACCCCAGTCAGAATGGCTATCATCAACAATACAAATAGTAACAAGTGTTGGAGAGGCTGTGTAGAAAAAGAAACCCTTATACACTGTTGGTGGAAATGCAGACTGGTGCAGCCGTTATGGAAGGCAGTGTGGAGGTTCCTCAAAAAATTACGAATAGAATTACCATATGACCCAGCAATCCCTCTCCTGGTTATCTACCAAAAAAATCTGAAAACGTCTACACATAAAGACACGTGTGCTCCAATGTTCACTGCAGCTTTGTTTACGTTGGCCAAGACATGGAAACAACAAAAATGTCCTTCGATAGATGATTGGATAAAGAAGTTGTGGTATATATACACAATGGAATATTATACAGCGGTAAGAAAAGATGAATAGGAACATTTGTGACAACATGGATGCATCTTGAGAGTATAATGCTAAGCGAAACAAGTCAGATAGGAAAAGAGGAGAACCATATAATTTCAGTGATATGTGGTATATAAACCAAAAACAACAAAAGAACAAGACAAACAAATGAGAAACAAGAACTCAGACACAGACAATAGTTTAGTGGTTACCAGAGGTTAAGGGTGATGGGGGGTGGTAGATGAGGGTAAGGTGGATCAAATATACGGTGATGGAAGGAAAACTGACTCCGGGTGGTGAACACACAATGTGATTTATAGATGATGTAATGCAGAATTGTACACCTGAAATCTATGTAATTTTAATAACAATTTTCACCCCAGTAAATTAAAAAAAAATAAAAGAACGACTGTGTCAAAGAAGAAATTAGAGATACATAGAAACAAATGAGAATGAAAATACATCCTACCAAAATTTTTTGGATGCAGCGAAAGCAGTTGTAAGAGGTAAATTTTTGTCATTACAGGCCTATCTCAAGAAAGAAGAAAAATTCGTAATAAGTGACCTCACGTTACACCTTAAAGAACTAGAAAAAGAAGAACAAGTGAAACCGAAGGTTAGCAGAAGAACGGAAATAAGAAAAATCAGAGCTGAACTAAATGAAATAGAGAACAAAAAGACAATAGAAAAAAATTAATGTGACAAAGAGCTGGTTCTTTGAAAAGATTAACAAATTGATAAACCCTTGGCTAGACTCACTAAGATAAAAAGGTAGAAGACACTAATGAACAAAATCAGATATTGAAAAGGGGAAGTTATCATGGATGCCACAGAAATGCAAAGGATCATCCAATAATACAATGATGGACTATATTCCACCAAATTTAATAACCTAGAAGAATAGGCAAGTTCTTAGAAACATATAGCTTTCCTAGGCTGAACCCTGAAGAATTGGAAAATCTAAACAGACCTGTCACCAGTAAGGAATACGAATCAGTCATCCAAAACATTCCCAAAAGCAAAAGTCCCAGACCAGATGGCTTCACTAGTGAATTCCACCAAACCCTCAAAGAGGATATAATACCAATCCTGCTCAAATTCTTCCAGAAAATTGAAGAAGAGACAGTACTCCCTAACTCACTTTATGAGGCCAACATTACCCTGATACCCAAACCTGGTAAGGACAACACAAAAAATGAAAACTACAGACCAATATCTCTGATGAATACAGATGCAAATTTTCCAAACAAAATTCTAGCAAATTGAATGCAACAATGCATTAAAAAGAGTATTCATCACGACCAATTGGAGTTCATCCCAGGGACACAAGGATGGTTCAACATCCGCAAATCCATCAATGTGATACATCACATAAACAAATAAAGGACTGAAATCATATGATTGTATCAGTTGATGCAGAAAAAGCATTTGACAATATACAGCATCCATTTATGATTAAAACACTTAATAAAATAGGTATAGAAGGCAAATACCTTAACATAATAAAGGCCATATATGACAAACCCTCAGCTAATCTCATAATTAATGGTGAAAAACTGAAGCCCTGTGCTCTATGTTCAGGAACATGACAGGGCTGTCCCCTGTCACCTCTGCTTTTCAACATAGTATTGGAAGTCCTCTCCAGAGCAATGGTAATGGAAGTCCTCACCAGAGCAATGGTAATGGTAATGGAAGGAGAACTGACTCTGGGTAGTGAACACACAGTGTTGTGTACAGATGATGTATTTCAGAATTGTACACCTGAAACTTATGTAACTTTATTAACCATTGTAACCCCAATAAACTTTAATTAAAAAGAAAGAAATGTATGCTTGAAGCCTGTATAATTTTATTAACCAATGTCACTCCAATAAATTTAATAAAAATTGAAAATATACATATTTAAATATATAGAAATATTTCAGTCTGTCACCAATATGCAATTCCTAAATTATTTAAACAGCGTAAGACCTAAAAAAGAAAGCAAATTTCCAATTTTTTTAATCCTACACTTGAAATCAAAACCTAACTATAAAACTCTCTCTGTACTTGTGTGTGTCACTCTCTCTTACACACACACACACACACACACACACACACACACACAAAGGGAAAGTTAAATTTCACTTAATTGATCTGACCTAATTTTGTGAAAGTAATGCACCATGATCCAGTGGGATTTACTCTAGAAAGTCAAGGATGGTTCATTCCTAAAAAAATTTGTTAACGTTTTTGATAATATTAATAGGTTTAAAAAAGAAAGCTGTATAATTATTCCAATGAAATTTTAAAAGTCAATAAATTATAAATAAAATGTTTTCTGTAAAATTATAACTATTTCTAAAACAAAAATATATGAGTTTCAATGTAAATCAATTTAAAGCAATGTCCCTAGGGATATATTTTGTAGAATACTTGCCTTTTGAGAAGCACAGTGACAATAGAGTTTTGTAATAATACTACATACTGTCCTGTGGTGATAAACAAATAGCAGTAACATAATAAAATTTCTGAGGAGTCCCATGCTTAAATACTGTATTTAATTTTGCTATTTTATTTTTTAATGTATTTAACAAAGAACATTTCTTATTTTATTAAATGAATTTGGGTGTCATTGGTTAGGAAAATTGTGTATGTTTCAAGTGTACGTTTCTATCGTCCATCATCTATATACTGCATTGTCTGTTTACCAGCCAGAGTCTGTCCTCCTTCCATCACCATATATTTGACAACTTATTTACTCTTCTATCACCCCCTTCCCCCTTACCCTCTGCTAAAAATGAAACTGTGGGTTGTGTTCATGGATCATTGTTTGCTTTTTTGTCTTGTTCATTTGTTGCTTTTAGTTTTGTATTTCACATATGAATGAAATCATACGGTTCTTGACTTTTTCTTTCTGACTTATTGCACTTAGCATAATAAGCCCAAGATACATCCATGTAGCCACAAAAGACACTATTTCATCCTTTCTTATGGTCGAGTAATATTCCATTGTATATACCCTGTTTCCCCAAAAGTAAGACTTAGCCAGACGATCAGCTCTAATGCGTCTTTTGGGGCAGAAATTAATATAAGTCCTGGTATTAAATCTATTATATATTATATTATATTATATTATATTATATTATATTATATTATATTATATTATATTATATTATATTATATTATATTATATTATATTATATTATATTATAAAGACCTGTTCTTACAGTAAAATAAGACCAGGTCTTATATTAATTTTGCTTCAAAAGACGCATTAGAGCTGATTGTCCAGCTAGGTCTTATTTTCGGGGAAACATGGTATGTATCACATCTTCTTTATCCAATCATCAATCAAAGGACACTTTGGTTGTTTCCATATCTTGGGCACCATGGTTATTGCTGCAATGAACATATGGGTAAATTTTAACAACATTAGAACTTCTTTCTTCCTTTTTTTAAATTAAAGTTTATTGGAGTGACAACTGTTCATTAAATTACATAAGTTTCAGGTGTACAATTCTATAACACATCATCTATATATGACATTGTGTGTTCACCACCCAGAGTCAGTTCTCCTTCCATCACCATAGATTTCATCTCTTTTACCTTCATCTACCACACCTTCCCCCTTATCATCAGGTAACCACCAAACTATGTTCTGTGTCTATGGGTTTTTGTTTCTTCATTTGTTTGTCTTGTTCCTTTGTTGTTTTCAATTTTATATGTCACATATCAAGGAAATGATATGGTTCTCTACTTTTTCTGTCTGACTTATTTCGCTTAGCATTATAATCTCAAGTCCGTAGATTTTGTCACAAATGGTACTATTTTGTCTTTTTTATGGCCAAATAGTATTCCGTTGTATATATATACCACAACTTCCTTATCCATTCATCTATGGAAGGACATTTTGGTTGTTACCATGTCTTGGCCACTGTAAATAAAGCTGCAATGAACGTCGTCTGAGAACATATATCTTCATGAATAAATCTTTTCACACTTTTTGGATAGATACCCAGGAGGATAACTGGGTCATATGGTAATTCTGCTTGTAATTTTTTGAGGAACCTCCACACTGCCTTCCAAAGCAGCTACACTAATCTGCATTCCCACCAACAGTATATGAGAGATCCTTTTTCTCCACAGCCTCCACAACACTTGCTATTATTTGTCTTCTTGATAGCCATTCTAACTAGAGTGAGGTGATGTCTCATTGTGATTCTTATTTCCATTTCTCTGATAGTTAGTGATGTTGAAATTTTTTTCATATGTCTATTGGCCATTTGTATCTCCTCTTTGAAGAAATGTCTGTTCAGGTCCTGTGTCCATATTTTAATGGGATTGTTTGTTCCTTTGTTGTTGAGTTGTATGACTTCATGATACATTTTGGATATTATCCTGCATCAGAGGCAATGTTTGCAAAAATCTCCTATTCTGTTGGCTGCCTCTTTATTTTGTCAATGGTTTCTCTTGCTGTGCAGAAGGTTTTTAGTTTGATATTGTCCCATTCATTTGAGTTTAAATTCATAAAAAGCTCTCTGAACTCAAGGTCCATAAGTTTAGTACCTATGTTTTCTTCTATGCAGCTTATTGTTTCAGGTCTTTGATGCATTTTGAATTAATTTTGGTACAGGGTGACAGATAGTAGCCTAGTTTCATTCTTTTGTATGTGGCTCTCCAATTCTCCCAGCACCATTTATTGAAGAGGCTGTCTTTCCTCCATTGTATGTTTTTAGCTTCTTTGTCAAAAATTATCTCTCCATATTTATGTGGTTTTATTTCTGGGTTCTCAATTCTATTCCATTGGTCTATGTGTCTGTTTTTCAGCCAATACCATGCTCTTTTGATTATTGTAGCCCTGTAGTACAAGCTAAAGTCAGGGAGTGGGATACCTCCAGTATTGTTCTTTTTTCTTAAGATTGCTTTTGCTATTCGGGGTCTTTTGTGGTTCCAAATAAATCTGATGATTTTTTGTTATATTTCTTTAAAAAATGCCATGGGGATTTTGATGGGGATGGCATTAAATCTGTATATTGCTTTGGGTAATATGGCCATTTTAACTATGTTGATTCTTCCAATCCATGAGTATGGAATGTCTTCCCATTTCTTTGCGTCTTCTTCAATTTCTTTTAAAAATGTCTTATTGTTGTCAGCATATAGGTCTTTCACATCCTTGATTAAGTTTATTCCTAGGCATTTTATTCTTTTTGTGACAATGGCAAAAGCAATTTTTTAAAATTTCTTTTTCTGAGATTTCATTGTAAATATATAGTGATGCAAGGCATTTGTACGTTGATTTTGTAACCAGCAACTTCACTGTGTTCGTTTATGATTTCTAATAGCTTTTTCGTGGAGTCTTTAGGGTTTTCTATATATAACATTCATGTCATTTGCAAAAAGTGTCAATTTACCTACTTCATTTTCAACTTAGAGGCCTGTTATTTCTTCCTCTTGCCTGGTTGCTCTGGCTAAGACTTCCAATACTATGTTGAAAAGCAGTGGTGATAGGGGACATCCAAGTCGTTTTCCTGAAGGTAGAACTAAGGGCTTCTATTTTCACTGATGTATATGATATTAACTGAGTGTTTGTCATATATGGCCTTTATTAGGTTAATGTATTTTATGTCTATACCCATTTTATTAAGTGTTTTAATCATAGATAAATGTTGTATCTTGTCAAATGCTTTTTCAGCATCTATTGATATAATCATATGATTTGTGTCCTTTATTTTATTTATGTTGTGCATCACACTGATCAATTTGCATGCATTGAAGTATTCTTGCTCCTCTGGGATGAAAGCCATTAGATCATGATGTATAATCTTTTTAATGCATTGATGCATTCGATTGGCTAGAATTTTGTTTAGGATTTTTGCATCAGTATTCATCAGAGATACTGGTCTGTAATTTCCTTTTTTTGTGTCTTATCCTTTCCAGTTTTTGGTATCAGGGTAGTGTTAGCCTCATACAATGAATTAGGGAGTATTTTCTCGTCTTCAAACTTTGGACGAGTTTGAGTAACACAGGTGTTTTATCCTCTTTGAATGTTGATAGATTTCACTAGGAAAGCCTTCCGGTCCTGTACTTTTGCTTTTGGGAATGTGTCAGATGACTGATTCAATTCCTTTATGTTGATCAGTCAATTTAGATTTTCCTTTTCTTCGTTATTCAGTCTAGGAAGGCTATATGTTTCTAAAAAGTTGTCCACTTCTTCTAGATTATTAAATTTGGTTGTATATAGTCCTTCATTGTATTATTGGATGAAACTTTGTATTTCTGTGGCATTGTGGTATCTTCCCCTCTTTCATTTCTGATTTTGTCCATCTCTGCCCTTTCTCATTTTATGTTACTGAGTCTAGCCAAGGTTTGTCAATTTTATTAATCTTATTAAAGATTTTTTAATCTTATCAAACATTATTTTTTTCTATTGTCTTTTTGTTCTTTATTTCATGTAGTTCTGCTCTGATTTTTATTATTCCTTCCTTCTGCTGACTTTGGGTTACATTTGTTCTTTTTTCTAGTTCTTTAAGGTGTAATGTGTGGTTATTTATTTATCTGGGATTTTTCTTGTTTCTTGAGAAAGGCTTGTAATGATATAAATTTCCCTCTTAAAACATCTTTCACTGCATCCCCAAAATTTTGGTAGGATGTATTTTCATTCTCATTTGTTTCTATGTATGATTTGATCTCTCCTCTTGTTTATTCTTTGACCCAGGACTTCTTTAAAAGCATGTTGTTTAATCTCTACGTATTTGTGTTTTTTTTCTGCTTTCTCTTTGCAGTTGATATTTAATTTCAAAGACGTGATCAGAGAATATGCTTGGTATGATTTCAATTTTCTTAAATTGCTGAGGCTAGTTTTATGTCCCAATATATGCTCTATACTTGAAAATGTTCCATGTACAATAGAAATGGAAATACAGTTCTAAGATAAAGTGCTCTATCTCGTGTGTCATTTGGGGCTGCTATTTCTTTCTTATTTTGTCTGTGTGTGATCTACCCATAGCGGTCAATGATGTATTTAGGTTTCCTACTATAATTGTGTTTTGGCCAATTTCTCCCTGTATTTCTGTTAGTAGTTTATATATATATATATATATATATATATATATATATATATATATATATATATTTATATTTATATTTATATTTATATTTATATTTATATTTATATGTTTATATATATTAATATATATATATATATATATATATATATATATATATATATATATATATATATTTCTGTGGTTCGTGTTTGTGGGCTTAAGTATTGATGACTGTTATGTCTTCTTGTTGTATAATCTCCTTTATCATTATGAAATGTTCGTCTTTTTCTATTGTTATCTTTTTTATCTTGAAGTCTGTTTCATCTGATATCAGTAAGGCTACATCTGCTCTTCTCTGAATACCATGTCCTTGGAGTGTCCATGTCTACCCTTTCACTTAGAGTCTACATTTGTCCTTGTGGTTCAGATTTGTTCTTGGAGGCAGAGTATGGTTCAGTTTAGTTTTTTGATCCAATCTGCTACTCTATGTCTTTTTATTGGTGAGTTCAGTACATTTACATTTAGGGTGATTATTGATATATGAGGATTTCATATCATTCTATCTGTGGTTATATATATATATATATATATATATATATATATATATTTTTTTTAATGTATTGGGGTGACAATTAGGATGGTGACTCCATTGTTTCTCTAACTTTTTTTGCTGTCTATTATTTCAGGTTGGTGGTGTTCTATGATTTTTCCCTCTGTATCTTCCTTTTTATGTTATATATTTCAGTTATGGGTTTTTTTTTTGAGTGGTTAGCATAAAGTTTATATAAAAGAACTTTTCATATTTTGTGTATTCCATTTTCTTCAGCATGCTCCCTTTCTCTATTCCCTTTTGCCAGCTCAGAATTTTACTCTCTCCCCTTATGTTTTTGTTGTCATAAATTATCCCTGTTTATGTTGTGAGTTGATTTCTGTGCTGCAGTAGCAAGTTGTCTTTTTACTCTTTTTTTAAGTGGTTTTTTTTTTCTCCTTTACTTTGTAAGTTACATATAAGTGTATAGCGTTCTATTTGGTGTTGGGTTTACCGTTTCCTGTTTCTGTCTGTCTGATCATAATACTACTCATGGTTTTGTTTGATTTTGTTATGTTTTTGTTTGTTTGTTTGTTTCAGGTTGAATAGCCTCCTTTAGTATTTCTTGTACTTCATATCTTGTGTAAGAAAATTTCTTCAGCTTCTGTATGTCTGGAAAGATCTTTATTCCTTCTTTATATCTAAAAGGTATTTTTGCTGGATATATTATACTTGGCTCATAATATCTTACTTTCAATAGTATGAGTATTTCATTCCACTCCCTCCTGGCTTGTAGAGTTTCTCCTGAAAAATCTGATGATAATCTAATGAGATTTCCTTTGTAGGTAACCATCTTCTTTTCCCTGCTTGCATTGAGGATTCTTTCTTTGTTAGTAATTTTTGACAGCTTCAATACAATATACCTTAGAGACGGCCTGTTGGCGTTGAGGTAATTAGGTGTTCTATTTGCTTCTTGGATTCAAGGATCCAGTTCTTTCCATAATTTTTGGAAGTTCTCTTTGACTATTTCTTTGAATATATTCTTTTTTTTTAATTTATTGGGGTGACAATTGTTAGTAAAATTACATATTTTTCAGGTGTGCAATTCTGTATCACATCATCCATAAATCACACTGTGTGTTCACCACCCAGAGTCAGCTCCCCTTCCATGACCATACATTTGATCCCCCTCACCCTCATCCCCCACCCCCCAACCCCCTTACTCTTTGAATATATTCTGTTCCCTTCTCCCTTTCTTCTCTTTCTGGTATGCCCATTATTTTTATGTAGCTATATCTTATAGAATCAGAAAGCTCTTATAGAACTCTTTCATTTCTTTTAAGTCTCAAGTCTCTCTCTTCTTCCATCTGTGTCATTTCTAGATTTCTATCTTTTATGTCACTGATTCTTTCCTCCATCTGGTCAGCTCTGTTACCTAAGATGGCTGTTTCATTCATCATTTTTGTTTGTTTGTTTGTTTTGTTTCTTTGTTTTTAAATTAATGTTTATTGGGGTGACAATTGTTAGTAAAGTTACATAGATTTCAGGTGTACAGTTCTGTATTATCTCATCTATAAATCCCATTGTGTGTTCACCACCCAGAGTCAGTTCTCCCTCCATCACCATATATTTGATCCCCTTTACCCTCATCTATGTTTCTTTCTTTCTTTTTTTTAATTAATTAATTTATTTTTATGTCTCTTTCTTTCTTTCTTTCTTTCTTTCTTTCTTTCTTTCTTTCTTTCTTTCTTTCTTTCTTTCTTTCTTTCTTTCTTTTCTAAGTAAACTTTATTGGGGAGAGAATTGTTAGTTTCTTGAGTTCTAATCTTCAGAAATTCTATTTGCTTCTTTTTAAAAATTTCAATCTCTTTGTAAAATGTTCATTTTGTTCTTTGATTGCATTTTGAAGTTCATTAAACTGCTTGTTTGTGTTTTCTTGTATCTCGTTAAGTGTTTTAAGAACTGCAATCTTGAATTCTCTGTCATTTAAATAAAATATTTCATGTCTTTAATTTCGTTTTCTGTAGACTTTTCATTTTATTTCCGAGCTGCCTTGTTTCCTTGGTTATTAATGGCAATTAATGAATTATTGTATCTCTTCTTATGCATCTACAGAAGTGGGTTCTGCTACATGTTGATAGGAACTGTTCTTTCTTTTGCTTTCCAGTAGGTGTTGATGGAATATTTATTTTCTCTCCTTCTGCAACCTTTTATTGTCTCTCACACTGTAGTGTTATATTTTCTCTTGCACTGTTCTGGCTTCTCAAAACTATGTGTCATTCCCTGGAAGTTGGACTTCTCCTCTGTGAGCAGGTCACCTGGATCTCAGAGCTCTACCACTTTGAGGGGATGTGGGGAGCTTCTGAATCCCATAGCTCTTCCTACAACTAGATTCAGAGACTGTGTGTTTACACGGCTATGTTTACCCCTGCAGTCATCCACTGAGACATATGGGGACAGTGGTGGTTTTGGTTGTGAGAGGTGGCCCTTAGCAATGGCAGCAATAACCAGCAGTTATCTTGCACCCAGGGTTTCTTCCCTTTTGCCAGAACTATCTGGGCTGCCAGTCTGTGGCTGCGTGGCTGCAAGCTTCAGAGTTGTCAATATTATGGGATTTTTAAAATATATTATACTACTATAGTTCTGCTTCTAGCACTGGGAGGGTGGGGTTAGGGCAAGCTCTGGGAGGGTGTGGAGGGGTCAGCCATGCTCAGTGCCTATGTCTTCCATTTTCTGCTGAGCAATGAGGGCCTATACCACCATTCTCATGATAATTCCCTCAGTTTTGCACCAGGGTCTCTGCCGTGAATGTTCAGTTCAGCCATGTTATATGCTGATCCCTCTAGTAGGACTGTGGGCCATAAGGGGAGCACTAGCAGGTTGAATTCTTCCCTCTCCCACTACTGTGATAGCTCCAGAATTCAGGGAGCTCTGAGCTCAGGTTTGCATCCTGCAGGTCGTGTAGCCTGCAACTTCACACTTCCCCTGTTCCTCTTCCCCCGCTTTCCCAATTTGCTCACCTACAATTTCAATTATAAATTATTGTGTTCTGCCTAAAGTGTGTCTCTTGGGCTTGCTGTGTGCTGTGGAGGGAGTCCTTTGTGGAATTATAGCTGTTTATTTTAAATTCCAGGGGCAATTTCAAGAGGCTCATCTCACGCCGCCGTTTTTGTGATGGCTGTCCTAATCTTTTCTTTCTTTAACTGTCATGACATGTCCTTTTTTGCATATGATTTTCTACTTTATGGTGAAGTAAATACATATATGATCTCAATTATCATGTTAGTTTCTTAAAGTTAGGATCTATGTTAGTTCATGTTTTTAATCCTCCAACACAGAATTCATAGCAGTAACTAAATTAATGTAAATTGTTTGAATTCATTAAATTATATCTTAATTAAGCATGTCCATATACCCTAATTTATGGTTTTCTAATATTAAATGCCCATTAATTTAGTAGTGTGGACAATAATATAGTTAGAATATAGAGTATAGTTAATATCTTTCCTTATATAGTTTTTCAAATGAATCCAATAAGCTGAAGTCAAAGACAAGGATGCTTATAATTCTTGAATGAAGTCTCAGATGAATACCTGAAGATCCAGCATCTTTACTGTTGATTAAAGAAAAAAATCTACATGCCTTAGGTAACATTCATATAGTAATAAAATTGGCATGGGTTTATGGAAAAAAGAAGCCTTGTTTATATACTCATCCTAAAGGCCATTCCACCCTTGCAAGGAGGTAGACCATAATGACACCTTTAGGCAGAACACAATAATTTACTTAAAAAGACGTTGAATGCACACAAATTATTGAACAGTTATGTGCTATGAATAAAGGAAGAGATGCTGTTGAATTGATATATGGGGTGCTTTAGCAAATTTGTTCTCTTTATCAAAAAGAAAAGTACATAAAAATATTTCCACATAATGTCTGATTTAGAGTAAAACTGTCTCTGGAGGTAGATATCAAGCATAATTTTCTATCAAATGACAAATTTCTTCACTGTGACAGAATCGATATTCCCATACAGTTTGATCTCTAAACAGGATGGTTCACTAAATTAGCTACAGTTACACAATTTTATAATGTTTTAAACTAGTACTATGTACAAAATTTTGTTTTGGTATTACTGTTCATTTCAAAGATGAATGGGACATGATCCGTCTCCTTGAATCTACTGAGAGAAAAATTTTATGCAGAAGACATAAGAGATGCATAATGGGATAGGGGTAAGGGTGAGAGATTTTTAAATTGGTGCTATGGTATAGAGTGATTGTTTCAAACTACATAACAGTCGTATGTTTGATTTTATAGTGTCTTATACAGATATAAGTCCTGTTCATCTAACACTTTTTTATCGTATGATTTTATTATCATAGATCTCATACATATAACTTTTTTTTTTTTACATCCCCAGGACTTATTTATCTTATAACTAAAAGTTTGCACCTTTTGACCACCAACCTCTCGCCATGCTCCTGGCAACCACAGATCTCTGCTCTGTATCTATGAGGGTTCTTTTTCCTATTTTTTAAAATTCATTTTATTTTATTTTTTAAGATTCCACATATATGTGAGGACATACAGTATTTGTCTTTTTCTATGTGACTTATTTCACTTAGTATAATGCTGTCAAGGTTCATTCCTGTTGTCAAAAATGGCAAGATTTTCTTCTGTTAATATAGGTCAGTAACATTTAATTATATATACTACATTTCCTTTATTCATTTATCCACTGATGTACACTTAGATTGTTTCCATGTCTTGAATGTTGTTAATAATGCCACTATTAACATTAGGGTCTAGATATCATTTTAAAGGTATTTATTAAAATAGAGCTAACATACAATATTATATTAGTTTCAGGTGTACATCATAGTTATTCAACAGTACCCACATTGCACTATATATATAGTTATCATCATATTATTTATTATATACCCTATGCTAAAGAAGTGATCATGATGATAATTCTAGCAACCATCTGATATCGTACCATGCTATCATAGTATTGTTGGCTATATTTCCTATGCTGTATATTACATTACCAAGAATTTCGTGTTTTATACCTGGAACTTTGAACCTGTTATTCGCCTTTACATTCCCCACTTTATAAATTTTTCAATTACAGTTGAAATTCAATATTATTTTATATAAATTTCAGGGCACAGCATAGTGTTTAGACATTTAAATAATTTACGAAGTGATACTCCTGATTAGTACCTGCCTGGCACTATCATACTTATTACCATATTGTTGATTATATTCCCTATGCTCCATTTACATCACCATGTCTATTTTACAACTACCTATTTGTATTTCTTAATCCCTTCACCTTTACACGCTGCCGCCAAGCCCCTCCCATCTCTCACCCAAATAGCTCAAGTACTGATCTGACACCATGCATAGTTATTACAATATTATTGACTACATTCCTTATGCTATACCCTACATCCCTATGACTAATGTGTAGCAACCAATTTTCACTTAATCCTTTTTTCTCCCACCCCCAATCCTGCTCACATCTGACAATTATCAAATTGTTCTCTATATCTATGGGTTGGATTCTGTTTCATTTGTTTTTTATTTTGTTTTTAGATTCCACTTATAAGTGAACTCATATGACATTTGTCTTTTTCTGTCTGACTTACTACACTCAGCACAATACCCTCTAGGTTGAATCATGTTGTCACAGATGGCAAAATTGTATTCTTTTTAATGTCTCAGTAATATTGCATGGTTCCACCTCTTCTTTATCTCATTCATCCATTCAGGGACACCCAGGAGGTCTTCGTATCTTGCATATTGTAAATAATACTGTAACACATAGGTGAGCATGTCCCTTTTCAATAGAATTTGGGGTTTGCTCAGATAAATACTCAGAAGTGGGATTACTAGGTCCTTCTTTGTCTGTTGTTATAGCCTTGTTTTTTAAAGTTTATTTTGTCCTGTATAAATATTAATACCCCAGCTTTGTGTTTGTTTGATTGTTTCCATTTTCATGAAATATCTTTTTCTATATCTTTACTTTTAATCTGTGTGTATCTTTCCATCTGAAGTGAAGCTCTTGTAGGCAACATATGTAAAGGTCCTATTTTCTTATACATTCAGGCACCCTATGTCTTTTGATTAGAGCTTTTAATCTATTTACATTGAAAGTAATTGTTGATAGGTGTATAATTATTGCCATTTTATTAATTTTAGTTTTTATTTCTTTTTCATCTTATAGAAGTCCTTCTAAGATTCCTTGTAATACTTGTTTGGTGGTGATGAACTGCTTTACTTTTTTCTTGTCTGGGTAGCTGTTTATCTGTCCTTCGATTCTGAATAATAGCTTTGCTGGGTAGAGTAATCTTGGTTGTAGGTCCTTTCTTTCCATCACTTTGAATATTTCCAGCCAAACCCTTCTGGCCTGCAAAGTTTATGTTGTGAAATCAGCTGATAATTTTGTGGGAGCTGCCCTGTAGGTAACTAATGGCTTTTCTCTTGCTGTTTTTAGATTCTCTCTTTGTCTTTTACTTTTGACATTTTAATTGTGATATATTTAATTGTGTGGGCCTCTTTGGGTTCATCTTATTTGGAACACTCTTTGCTCTCTGGGATTGTATGTCTATTTCTTTTGCCAGGTTAGGGAAGTTTTCCATCATTATTTCTTCAAATAGGTTTTCAGTTCCTTTGTCTCTCTCTGTTTTTTGTACCCACATGATGTACATGTTGGTATACTTGACGTTGTCCCAGAGTTCCCTTAAACTATCTTCATTGTTTGAATTCATTTTCTTTTTGGTTCTTTGATTAGGTGTTTTCTGCTACCTTATCTTCCAAATTGCTGATTCAATCCTTTGCTTCATGTAACTCCCTCTTGATTACGTCTAATATAATGTTCACTTCCATTATTGTATTCTTTATCTCTGACTGGTTCTTTTAATTTTTTTTTTAATTAAAGTTTATTGGGGTAACAATTGTTAGTAAACTTACAAATATTTCAGGAGTATAATTCTGTAATACATTACCTATATATCACGTTTTGTGTTCACAACCCAGAGTAATTTATCTTTCCCTTACCATATATTTGATCACCTTTACTTTCATCTACCATCCCTTTCCTCTTTTCCCCAAACTATTGTCTCCATCCATGAGTTTTTGTTTCTTCATTTGTTTCTCTTGTCCTTTTCTTTTCTTTTTTTAAATTTATTGGGGTGACAATTGTTAGTAAAATTACATAGATTTCAGGTGTACAATTCTGTATTACATCATCTATAAATCCCATTGTGTGTTCACCACCTGGAGGCAGTTCTCCTTCCATCACCATATATTTGGTCTTGTCTTTTTCTTGTTTTCAGTATTATATACCACATATCAGTTAAATCATATGGCTCTCAACTTTTTCTATCTAACTTATTTCGCTTAGGATAATAAACTCAAAATCCATCCATGTTGTTGCAAATGGCACTATTTCATCTTTTCCTATGGCAAATAGTATTCCATTGTGTATATATACCACATCTTCTTTACCCAATCATCTACCAAAGGACACTTTGGTTGTTTCCATGACTTGGCCACTATAAAAAAGCTGCAATGAACATCGGAGCACATATATCTTCATGGTTAAATGTTTTCAAATTTTTAGGGTAGATACACAAAAGAGGGATTGCTGGGTCATGTGTTTATTCTATTCTTAATATTATGAGAGTCCTCCTTATGAGAGTCCTGCCTTCCATATTGACTGCACCAAACTGCATTCCCACTAACAGTGTATGAAGGCTCCTTTTTCTCCACAGCCTCTCCAACTCTTTTTATTATTTGTCTTCTTGACGATAGCCATTCAAGCTGGTGTGAAATGATATCTCATATACATTTCTATTTGCATTTCTCTGATGATTAGTGATATTGAGCATTTTTTCATATGTCTATTGGCCATTGGTATGTCCTCTTTGGAGAAATGTCTCTTCAGTGCTTCTGCCCATTCTTTCACTGGATTGTTTTTTAGTTTGATTGTTTTTTTTGTTGTTGTTGTTATCCTTTAGATATGAAGGAGTAATAAAGACCTTTCCACACATACAGAAGCTAAGGGAATTTTCTAACATACGACCTGTCACCACAAGAACTACTAAAGGAGGCTATTTGACCACCATCAACAGGGACAATATGTGGCAACCAAAACATAAAAGGGGGGAGAGTAAAGGAATGAACTGGAATATGGGGATGGAGAAAGAAAGGATGCTGAAGAAAATGGAATACTCTAAAGATCAAACTTTATTTTACATAAACTTAATTGTAACCACCCAAAAAATATCAAGAACTGAAATATATACTGTAATAAAAAAAAGAAACTGAGGGAAAAATCATAGAATACCACTAAACAGAAATAATAGAAAACAACAAAAAGGAAAAGAAACAATGGAGACACAGTCTTACCGGAAAACTAAACATAGAATGATAGGAAATCCTCACATATCATTAATCACCCTAAATGTAAATTAACTGAGCTCACCAATGAACAGGCACAGAGTAGAAGATTGTATCAAAAAACTAAACCCAACCATATGCTGTCTCTAAGAGACACATCTCAGCTACAAGGACAAACAGACTCAAAGTGAAAGGGTGGAAATTGACACTCCAAGCAAATGGTATCCAGAGAAAATCAGGTGTAGCCATAATGATATCAGATGAAACAGACTTGAGGGTGGAAAAGGTAAGAAGAGACTAAGATGGACATTTCATAATGGTAAAGGAGATGGAATGGAATTACCGTATGACACAGTAATCCCTCTCCTGGGTATCTACCCAAAAAATCTTAAAACATTTATCCATAAAGACATGTGTGCTCCAATGTTCATTGCAGCTTTATTTATGGTGGCCAAGACATGGAAAAAAACAAAACAAAATGTCCTTCGATAGATGAATGGATAAAGAAGTTGTGGTATAGATACTCAATGGAATACTACTTGGTGATAAGAAAAGATGAAATAGGACCATTTTTGACAACATGGATGGATCTTGAGATTATAATGCTAGGCGAAATAAGTCAGACAGAAAAAATAGAGAACCATATGATTTCACTGATATGTGGTATATAAAACTGAAAACAACAAAAGAACAAGACAAATAAATGAGAAACAAAAACTCATAGACACAGACAATAGTTCAGTGGTTACCAGAGGGTGTGGGGGAAAGAGGGTGGTAGATGAGGGTAAAGGGGATCAAATATATGGTGATGGAAAGAGAACTGACTCAGGGTGGTGAACACACAGTGTGATTTATAGATGATGTAATACAGAATTGTATACCTGAAGTCTATGTAACTTTACTAGCAATTGTTACCCCAATAAACTTTAATGAATAAAATATATTTTTTTCTGTAAATATTTGTTACCATAAGGCGCCCTATGTTTTAGAAGCCTTGAAATGGAACTGATGCAATTGAAACATGAGACTTGTGTTCTAGATGACATTTTTTCTAGTTGCCGAAGAATGGTGTTGTATCTGTGTTTGGCTAATATATTCATTAATGACTTTGAAAGGAATTTAAAGGGCATAGTGATTAAATTTGAAGTGATATTAAATGTAGTGGGCGGGTGCCTGTAAGGCACCATCACATGACTGAGAAGCATGAGATAGAGGAAGTTACTTGGGTCTTTAGATAACACCCACATTCTGTAGGGTATGTCCAGAGGGCTTAAGACCATCAGCCTGCGGCAACCCTGCTTATGTTAATGCCCCTCCACCCAGCACAAAAATGTATATAACCCATGATTGAGCTGCAATAAAGTGAGACTTGATCAGAACTCCTGTCTTGTCTCCGGTCTTTGTGTCTCCCATTTTCCTCCCTTCTAGGTACTTCGGGGTCCCTCGTGTAGTGTCCCGCGGGTCGGGACAACTGGCGCCCAACGTGGGGCCTGAAGTCTCCTAGAAGACGAGACGCCTGAGTTCGTCCGGTCTAAGGAGCTGCAGCATATTTCTTCTTTGATCACCATAAGACTACCCAACTTGTGGGAGATCTGTACAGGTAAGCGGACGACTCCTTCAAAAAATGGGACATATATTTGTGTTCTAGACTTATGTATAGTCTACAGGCTTCCCCTCAGACACTTAGACTAGGGTTCCCCTAACCTGTTGTCCCAGTCTCCCTTTTTATCTGCTCTCAGCTCACTTTGGGTTTTAGTCGTTCACCAACGAGACAGTTTTCTAGGTGTTTGGGACCGTTTGAGCGAGATTTTGCCTGCTTACTTTGAGCTCCAATCGTCCACCCAGAGGATTTCCCGACCGGTTGAGTCCCGACTGGCTTTCGCCTGAGGGTCGTTACCAGCCGCGTCGCCTCTCGGGATCCGTGTTGGCGGATTATACCAACCGATTGCTCACGTAAGGGCTTTTTCTCCTCTCACCCCAACACCCCCGTCGCTCCAGCTGGGTGAGTCCCAAAAGACATTCGTCTGCGGGTCGTTACCATCCGTGCCGTCTCGTTTGGGTCCGTGTTGGCGGATTGTACCAACCGACTGCCTACGTGAGGAGAGTCTTTATTCCTTATCATAATGGGACAAGAGGTTAGTGTTCATGACAAGTTTATCTCAGGACTAAAAGAGTCCTTACAAATAAGGAGAGTTAAAGTCAAGAAAAAAGATTTAGTTATCTTTTTTAATTTCTTAAAAGATGTTTGCCCTTGGCTCCCTCAGGAAGGAACCATAGACCACAAAAGATAGAAAAGGGTTGGAGATGCCCTTAATGACTTTTATAAAACTTTTGGCCCTGAAAAAATCCCCATCACTGCTTTCACTTATTGGAATTGCATTAATGAGCTACTTATGGTAGATAGCTACACCCCTGACATCGACCGAGTGTTACAAGAAGGAAACACATTTTTACAAAATGCTTCCCGCTCCTCCTCCTCCTTACAGGACCTCTCTTCTAAGTCCTCTCACGATTCAGATTCTATTTCTATTTCAATGCCTCCTGAAGATCCTGAGACCACCAAAAAAGATCCTAGTAAGCCCTTATATCCTCCCCTACCACCTAATTGTCCTGATCTTAATGTAAATTCTAGCCCACCTGAGGACGATCAGTTAAGCCCTGAGGACGAGGCTGATTTAGAGGAAGCTGCCGCTAAATATCATAATCCTGTCTGGCAGTTTCTGGCCTCTAATCAATTGCCCCCTCCCTATAATCCCCAAATGCCTTTAGCTCCTATCCATGATCCTGATCAAACTCTCCTCTCCCACCAAGTGCAACAATTACAAAGAACTGTTCAACTCAAAAAACAACATCTAACTCTCCTTAAACAACTTCAACAGTTAGATTTACAACTCTCCTCTGCTGCTACTCAAAAAATTCCCCCCCTTTCCATAAATCCTACAAAAAAATTTCCCATCTCAAATAAAAAAACCCTCTTAATCTTTTCCCCGTTATTGAATTCCCCCCAATAAAAACTGAAGGAGGCAGTGCAGATAGTGATGAAGACCCCGACAGAGACAATAAAGAACCTGCCAGACACTATAAACGCCTTGAATTAAAAACCACAAAAGAATTCAAAAAAGCGGTGGACGAATATGGCCCCACGGCCCCCTTTACACTCAATTTTACAATCCCTAGATGACCTCTGGTTAACCACCCACGATTGGCACTATTTGGCCCATGCCACCCTATCGGGGGGCGATTATGTTCTCTGGAAATCTGAGTTTTCTGAGGCCTGTAAAGAAACTGCACGCCGCAACGCAGAAGCGGGAGGCGAGTGCACTGATTGGACCTATGATAAGTTCAGGGGCTTTAAGCCCTACGATACAAATGAAGCTCAACTACAATATCCATCTGGCCTTTTTTCTCAAATTCACCTTGCCGCTACTAAGGCATGGAAAAAACTTCTCCCTAAGGGGCCGGCCACAACTCAACTCACTAGTATTAGACAGAGGCCAGATGAACCTTATGCTGACTTCATCAGTCGCCTAACCAACGCCACTGAAAGACTCCTTGGTAGCACAGAAACTGATAGTGATTTTTTCAAACAATTAGCTTTTGAAAATGCCAATTCTGCCTGTCAGGCAGCCATCTGCCCTAGAAAAAAGGATTCACTCTCTGATTACATTCGCCTATGCACTGATATTGGTCCTGGTCACCAAATGGGCCTCGCTATCGGGGCAGCTTTAAAAGATTCATTACTTAATCTGTCTAAAGGCAAAAACAATTGTTTTTCATGTGGCCAGCCCGGACATTTCGCCAAACAATGCCCAACCCCTCGCCAGACACCATTAGGCCAACCCACTCCCACACCCATATTGCCCCCGCGAGTATGTCCCAGATGCAAGAGAGGCAAACATTGGGCCAATCAATGTAGATCAAAAATAGATGCCCACGGCAATCCTCTCCTGCCCCAGCAGGGAAACTTCCTGAGGGGCCAGCCCCAGGCCCCTACAGAGAATCCAAACCTTGGGGCGACTCGGTTTGCTCATCCACAACAAAACTTTGTCCCGTCTCAAGTCTCCTCTGAGCAACCCCCGGCAGTGCAGGACTGGACCTCAGTCCCTCCTCCAAATCAATATTAACTCCTGACATGTGACCTCAGATACTACCTACGGGTGTCACTGGACCCCTACCACCAAACACTTTTGGTCTAATAATCGGAAGAGGTAGTTCGAGCCTACAAGGCCTATATATTTACCCTGGTGTTATAGATAATGATTTTATGGGAGAAATACAGATTGTAGCCTCCTCCACTTCCTCTCTCATTTCCATACAACCGGGACAGAGAATAGCTCAACTACTCCTTCTCCCACTCCAGACCACCCATAAATCTGCCAACAATGAGCCTAGAAACAACAAAAATTTTGGATCCTCAGATGCTTATTGGATTCAAAATCTCTCCCCCAATAAGCCCATGCTAGATTTAAAACTTGATGGAAAAACCTTTAAAGGCCTTATTGACACTGGTGCTGATGCAACCATTATTAGACAAGAAGACTGGCCGCTTTCTTGGCCCCTTTCTGACACACTTACTCACCTACAAGGCATAGGACAAACAACTAACCCCAAACAAAGTGCAAAGTTCCTAACATGGCTAGATAAAGAAAATAACTCTGGCACAGTACAACCTTACATTGTACCCAACCTCCCAGTAAATCTGTGGGGCCGTGACATATTATCCCAAATGGGAGTAATCTTGTTCAGCCCCAATTCCAAGATAACCACCCAGATGTTAAAACAAGGGTTTCTCCCAGGTCAGGGATTAGGAAAACAAGGACAGGGAATTAAAAAACCCCTGTCTACTGCCCAGTGCCCGCCTCGATTAGGCTTAGGACATTTTCACTAGTGGCCTCTGACCAACCTGCACCCCATGCTGACCCTATATCCTGGAAAGACAATTCGCCCATATGGGTGGATCAGTGTCCACTAAGTTCAGAAAAACTAAATGCTGCCAATCAGTTAGTGCAGGAACAATTGGCGGCAGGGCATCTAGAGCCCAGTAACTCCCCCTGGAACACACCTATCTTTGTCATAAAAAAGAAATCTGGAAATTGGAGACTTCTCCAAGACCTTAGGGAAGTCAATAAAACAATGCTAATTATGGGCGCCCTTCAACCAGGCCTACCTACCCCTGTAGCTATTCCCTCGGGATCCTTAAAAATCATTATTGATCTCAAAGACTGCTTCTTCACTATCCCTCTACACCCTCAAGATAGACAACGTTTTGCTTTCAGCATACCTATAACTAATTTCCAAGGGTCCATGCAGAGATTTCAATGGAAGGTCTTACCTCAGGGCATGGCCAACAGCCCGACACTCTGTCAAAAATTTGTTGCTCTGGCCATCGATCCTATTCGAACTCAGTGGCCCTCTCTTTATATTATTCATTATATACATGATATCTTAATAGCTGGCAAGAATGGGTCTGTACTTCCTCTCCCCAATATAAACAAGAAAAACCTCAGCCTTGTCCCGCTGAATGCTCTACTATTTACCCTATTATTCATAGTTCTTGTTACAATACCTATAAAACATGTACAAAAGATAACTCCTCTTATTATACGGCTGTCATGACAAGTACTCTCCCGCTGTCCCTCATTCTGACTGGTCTAACACCCCTGCTGCGGTTGGCATTGGCTCCTATAAACCCGCACCCTGCGCGGCATCTAATATGTTAGGAAAAAATATTTGCTGGCAGATTGAATCCCCTATACCATATGTTTCTGACGGCGGGGGTCCAGCCGATCTCCAATCCAATGAAAAACGCATTAAAAAATTTGCTGAAATACAAAAGACCCTTAACCCTAAACTTACCTATCACCCTTTGGCCCACCCTAAAAAACCGGGTCACGTGGACATTGATCCTCAGACTTTTGACATTCTTAGTTCTACCCACAAGTTATTGCTTTCTGTTAATTCATCCTACGCCACAGACTGCTGGCTGTGTTTACTACAAGGCACCCCTTTACCATTAGCTATACCCTATCCCTTTGTCACCTCTACTACCAATAATTCATGCAACATAGCTCTCCCTTTTTTAGTCCAACCCCTTGGCTTTAACAATACCCCGTGCATCCTCTCTCCCACTCAAAACGATACTACAGAGGTTAATTTAGGAAGCCTCTCCTTTACAATTTGCTCCTCCTTCATTAATGTATCCTCTCCTATGTGTGCACCCAATGGATTGGTATATATTTGTGGAAATAATTATGCCTACACCTATTTACCACAAAACTGGACAGGAGTTTGTACCCTAGGCTCCCTCCTCCCAGATGTATCCATCATTCCAGGAGATGAGCCAGTCCCTATCCCAACTTTCGAACATATTGCAGGACGCACTAAACGTGCAGTCCATTTTATTCCCTTATTAGCGGGTCTAGGCATCACCACCGCACTTGCCACCGGGTCCGCGGGGATAGGACATTCCCTAGTACAATACCATAAATTATCTGGACAACTCATATCAGATGTCCAGGTACTCTCAGAAACTATCCAAGATCTTCAAGATCAGGTTGATTCCCTAGCAGAAGTTGTCCTCCAAAACAGGAGGGGATTAGATTTACTTACTGCAGAAAAAGGGGGCATCTGTCTGGCCCTTGGAGAAAAATGCTGTTTTTATGCTAACAAATCTGGAATTGTTCGTGACAGAGTCAAAAAATTACAAGAAGACCTTGAAAAAAGAAGAAGAGACCTCCTTTCCAACCCTCTCTGGACCGGATTCAATGGACTTTTACCCTACTTACTACCCCTGCTTGGCCCCATACTCGGGTGCTTTATCCTACTATCACTGGGACCCATCCTCCTCAATAAACTCATGCGGTTTCTCAGACAACAAATAGAGGCCTTGCAGGCCAAGCCCATACAGGTCCATTACACCCAACTGGAGATGCAAGAGCAAGGAGATCCCTATCTCCAATAACAGGAGTCATAAAACAGGACTCCTCCCCTGTGAGATGAACTGGAGAGCCAATGACGGGTAAGAGGACAGCTCTCTAAGTAACATAAAAAATCAAAAACCTGTCACTGTACCAGGTTTCACAGAGATGGACTGTCCCAACCTAAGACAGGCACAGTTCCCTAGGGGCTCAAAGCTCTTTTTTATAAAACAGAAAAGGGGGACCTGTAGTGGGCGGGTGCCTGTAAGGCACCATCACATGACTGAGAAGCATGAGATAGAGGAAGTTACTTGGGTCTTTAGATAACACCCACATTCTGTAGGGTATGTCCAGAGGGCTTAAGACCATCAACCTGCGGCAACCCTGCTTATGTTAATGCCCCTCCACCCAGCACAAAAATGTATATAACCCATGATTGAGCTGCAATAAAGTGAGACTTGATCAGAACTCCTGTCTTGTCTCCGGTCTTTGTGTCTCCCATTTTCCTCCCTTCTAGGTACTTTGGGGTCCCTCGTGTAGTGTCCCGCAGGTCGGGACAATTAAAGGAGAAAGTGTTGTGAACATTATTGAAAATCCAAACAGTAACCTGTCTGGAAGAACTGAAGGATGTAAGCAGACAAGAAAGCCAGATTTAACCTATCAAGTAGAAGTTGTCATGCAGGAAAAATGATAAAAAAAAAAAAGATATTTTAGTCTAAGGAGAGTACTGAATGGAAATCATCCATGCTGTGAGCATTTTACAGTCACCAGAATAGAATCAGGCTAAAGAAATCTCTCAAGCGAGGAATGAAAAGATTTACACTGAATTTCTAACTTCTCTCTAAAAAAATACATTTTACTTTACAGTATTGTTCTAAGTATCAGTTTAGCCCTGGGACAACTTTATAGATATATATCATGATTAGAAAGAGTTCCATATCTGTTACTAAAGTGGTCAAAATTCTCTATGGCATGGACAAAATGTTATGTAAGAAAAACCTGACCAGCAGTATCACATCTTAGAAAGTGCTTGGAAAAAGGTAAAGTATGACATTAATCTGCATTTTAGTCAGTGTTTCTGAAGGACCACTTGCTTCAGAACCACTAGAAGTGCTTTTTAAAAAGCAGATTTCTGGGATCTACCCCAGAACTGATGAATACAGGTATAGGGAATCTGCATTTTAAAAAAATGTTTTTCTTTCATTTTATGTAATAATTTTTGGGAACCACTGTTTTATGTTATCAGGACATCACACTAAAATGTGAAGGATAGAAAGTAATGTACAAAATAGGAACTGTTATTTAATGTGGAAAGCTTACTGTAATGACTTAGAATATAAAGGCACAGATTATCAGGAATTAGACAACCCCACACATAGAAAGAAGAGACATATATCATCAGAGTTACTGTGTACAGCACCACAAATTGGGTACTGCATAACTCCATGGAGCATCATTCCCACAGATTGCAATGTGAATGACAACCCTTAGGGTTATATAGTACAGACCCTGAATCAGTATAGACAGATGTTCCCATTTCGTACTAGTATGGTTCTGTTTTAGAGAAGGGAAATTCATCAGTTTCTATCACACTCCAAATGAAAAGACGTATTTTCTTTGATCCATGTTCACCAGAATTTATACGATTTGATATTCCAAGAGTCTTAATGCCAAGATGGAAATAAATTTTATAAGGGTTCCGAATAAGTCACCCCAAGATATGCCTCTGTGGTATACAGATTGTTTTAAGCTAAAGGCAACCAAGATCCTGTGGGCTCAAGAGAAACTTCTGCACCCACTTAACTACCTCGAAGAATGTGAATTAAGGGTCTTGCTTTTAATAACAGGTTATCAGAGTTAACCTTTTTGACCTATCTATACAGCAGGGTAAACTTCTAATTACTGAACCTCTGCCCTTATCATCTTGCGATTATCTTTCTGAAGTCCCAAGATCATCCTTAGCTCAGAATGTCATATATACCTCATTTTTCCTTTCTGTCTTTGAACTTCTCATTATGTGAGATCTCTGACTCTCTCATATATCAGGGTTCCCATAGATATATATGCAATTAAATTTGGTCATTTTCTCTGGCTAATCTGTCTCATGTTTATTTCATTATTAAACCAGCTGAAAGAACCTTGAAGATAGAGGAAAGTTTCTTCCTCCCCAACAGTACAACCCTGTTATAATATATTACAGCCATAATTTATTCATAAATAGCTGTCCTGTTATTTAGATTTTGGTGTATCATAGTTTTATAACCTACAGAGTTGACGGCCATGTCCTGGACCATGAAAGATTCCATTATAAAGCACATCGATCTTATGTAAACCACCCTGAAATTATCAGTCAGCTTTGCCCTAGTCATGACTATAGATGTCATACTCTCATGTTGTGTATTTTTCTCTCATAAAGGGGAGGAAATCACTGTTTAAGTAAATAAAAACAAAAGTTAGAGACAGTTTGATGAAACATAGATTCCATTTGGAATACTTCCCTCACATGTAATTTTTTTGCACCTGCAACCAGATTGTAACCTTGAGAAGAATCTTATCACAAAATTAGAGGCCACAGTCAAAAATTTACTTCTGAGAGTAGGTCATCACAAAAAGCACGCTGAGTCCTGATGCAGATGAAATTAGAATCTTTGTTCTCTCTGTGAGGACAATTGTGCCCTCTATGAAAATTAAATAGCCTCTTTTTACACTGTTTGAGGGGGAGAGAAGCCCATTAACAAAACAAGTAAGGGAAATATTGGAGCACAAAATCAGGAGGAGGAGGAGTTAGGAAATTAATTGAGTTTTAAAACTGCTGAGTCATTAGGACTGATTGTATAAGCAGAGTAAAGGAAGGGGAGATAAAATACGTTACTTGAGCTAAGAGAGCAGATGGAACTTACCAAAATAGTGACTAACGGGTCATGGTTTCTCCCATGGGTTCTCCTGAAAATCATCTTTACTTGATCCTATTGCCCTTTCTAGACTCCTCCTTATTTCTTTCCTTCCTCTTTATGAATTGACTTTCTATCTTCAACAAACAATCCCTCCTTGATCTCTTAACCCCTAACTTAAATATGTTTCATCTTAAATTTCTTCCTACCATTCTACTAAATCTATATTCAAAATATTCATCAGTGCCATATCAAACATGTATTTCCAGGTCCAAATTTCTTTCTCAACCTGATTCTATTACCAATCTCATGTTCAGCTGCTTGCAGCTCATGAGCCAATAATCAAGAGACACAGATTGGTAGAAAAGTCGGTTTATTAAAAAATGCCAGCATTCATGGAAAATGGCAGACCGTTATCTCAAAGACCACTTTCTGTGTTCCTAGAACAGCCATAAGGTTTTATAAGCACTTAAGAAGAAGCAGAACAAAAGAAAGAGGGATGTAGTCAGGTGATTCTGGGGTGCTGATGTCCAGAGAAACACCCCCGGAGGGTCTGGTTTGCTTCAAAATAATATTATCTCAGACCCGATGGAGCAGTTCATGTGTCATCTAGTGGAAAATTGCAAGGGAGTAGCAGCCTGGTTATCAGCATTCAGAGGTCTAAGGGCTGAAACAGATTTTTTTTCTTTTTTTTTAAAAATAATTAATTAATTAATTTTAAATTAAAGTTTATTGGGGTGACAATTGTTAGTAAAGTTACATAGATTTCAGGTGTACAATTCTGTAATACACCATCTATATATGACACTGTGTGTTCACCACCCAGAGTCAGTACTCTTTCCATCACCATATATTTGATCCACTTTACCCTCATCTACCAGCCCCCTTACCCCTTCTCCTCTGGTAACCATTAAACTATTGTCTGTGTCTATGAGTTTCTTTCAAGTCAGTGTTCTAGTGATTAACCAGATTGAGGAAGTATGCATGTATCCTTAGGAAAAACAGAGCTATAGAATGAGCGAAGAGGGGAAGGAAAGAAAAGAATTTAAAAAAATAGAAAAAGAAACTAGCTTGTTAAATCTTGAAAAGTATACTGTCACCATTACAATTCTGCTTTTATAAATATCTACTGGATTTCCCCCCTAAATATAACAACATTAATAGTAACAACAAAAGCAAAAATAGCAAAGGCAATACCAACAACAAGAAAAATTATGTACTGAGCACTGCCATGCACTGTTCCAAATGTTTCACATGTACTAATTATTTGAATTTCTCAATGATTCTATGGGGTAGGTACTTTCATTTTTCTCATTATAGAGATCTAATAACACCTTTGAAAAGAATTTATAACTTCCCCAAGTTTACATAAACTAGTAAATTGTGAAACTAAGATTTGAACTCAAGTACTCTGACTTCTTAGTTCTTGTATGCCATGCCATTTCAAATTCAGCATATTTAAAATTAAACTCCTAAATCCCTATCCCTAACCCTAACCAAGGTTTTTCCCTTTCTCCACTTTAATGAAATCACCATTTTACCAAATTCCAACAGCATCATCTTTAAGCATGGGTAATACAAAATAAGGAGTTTTCCGGGTTGTGATTTCCCAATTCACAAGTATGTTCAAAAACAAAAAACAAACAAAAAAATAACCTCCACAACTTTTAATGCTGAATGTTCTTACCTTGATCTAACAACATATACACAGATCTGTGAAAATGAATTCATAGTTCTTAACGTTATAAATTTTAATGCTTTCTTACAAATAAACTTGAATTTTAAATACTGAGCCAGAATGTGTAATATTTGGCAAAAATTATTTTTCCTATATGCTCTTTTAGTGATTCCTTAGAGCTTCATCAGACATATAAGCACTCTAATAACTTGCATGAAGGAAAAGGCCCCAAAAGGTATGTAATTGAATAGTGCTTCAACTTAAAATATCTGTGAGGTGAACTAGACAACAGGTTAAGTGTGGGGATGGAGGGTTTTTAAAGCTAAGAAACTTGAAGTAGTTCAGATGGGAAATATTATTTTAATATTCCAGGTATTTTTCTCTCACCATTTTTTGGAAACACATAGGATTTTGTCATAGGGCACATCAACCATTTCTGTATTTGGATGGCTTTTTCATTTTTTGTAGATAGTTTGCTGTCAGATAGACTTAGGCAACCTTTATATTTTAACATTGTTTACAGAGTAAGGCATAAAATGGGGCAGATAGTATGTTAAAAGTTTGACTCAATTTTGTCCTTGAATACATCTGAACTCCAAAAGAGAGGTCATTTACCTACTATCAGTAGTTCTAACATCACCACAAATTCTGGCAGTAGGCTTATTCTCTAGTAAAGGGAGTTTAAGTAATCATTGGCCAATAGCTCAACATCAAGGTTTTTTTGCTAAGGATGTCATTCTGACTTTGCAAAATAACTGAGACCTTTCTTGTCTTGTTTCCTATGATCAATTACATCCGTGCCTTCTTCACACCCATAACTATGCCCCTATTTTATACTGTGCTTGATCCTTTGCCAAGTATTCTCTTTAAAAAAATATGCCTATGCTTTCTTTATCATTATATATTCTCAGAGACTAAAATCCAGACCCTTAATTTCATTTCCCATGTCTTGACCTTTGAATTCTCTGACTCTGCCTTTTTATCCATCTAAACCTCAGGATTGTCACATATGGCCATGAAAGCTGTATACTGCTTAACTCCAGGGAACACCATTTTGAAGACTGTGATGTGAATGGTGCCCCTGAAGTTGTGCAATGAGGTGGCTCTAACTAGGTAGCTCTAGTTACCTGAGGTAGCTCTAACCTGTTATGTGCTAACAGACTAATCTCCTTTTCTGCCTTTTGCAACACCTTGCTCCACCTATGTCTTGGAAAGGTGCCTAGTCTTTATTACCAGGCCTCCCTGACTTCTGTTTTCTGCCTTCTTGGACCCCTATTAATGTCTGCTGTTTAAATATTGCTGCTAATGATTACAAAGGTGATCTTTTTCAAACATCAAAATTGCACGGTAAAAGCCAAGTTGTTAGAATGACAAAGTTGTAAAACTCAAAAGTAAAGGGTACATGGAATAGCTAGTTGTCAAGGTTCTGATTTTCACTTTGTTCATTTGAGAGCACATAAACACATGTAGTCTTGGTAGCTCACAATATTTATTTTCCTTATTGCATTAATTTCAGTGAGAGGGCTCTTTTGCATTTATACCATCACAGACATGAAGCAATTCTAGAGTAATTCTCTTTGATAATTGAAATACATATGTTGTATTGGGAATGGTTTTTCAGAGGGTCCAAAAATAGAACATGAAAACAAACTAGATTATTTCTATAATTTCTTAAACTTTTTGACTAAAAGGATGTAGCACAGTGAATAGTTTATATTTTGTTTAGAAATTGAAAACTTTGTTCAGGCTGTGTCTACATGGTCATTTGAAATTATTTAAAAAGAAACATGAATAAGAATACTGTCAGGGTTGCCATGAGAAGGCATATTATTTATGCATCAGGAAGTTCAAATACTGTGCTTTTTAAATGAACTGTTTGAGGAGAAATCCACACATTTTCTAAAAGTTAATCGCTAGCCATTTGTTAAGTTGCACCAAATGAAGTTTCCAAAGTGCAGATATTAGCTGAAAAGAACGAATCAGTAGATTTGCTGAGTAATCACCCTGTGTTTCTCTGAATGTTGGGAAGTCCACAGTGGTGGATCATGAAGTTATTATAGTGCCTTTTTATTTCATTACTAAGTATGATGAGCTCCAAAATATACTTATGGACTCTACCCCCAAAGGCTTTTTTTCTCTCTCTCAACTAGTTTGAAAGTTCATTTCATTTTCACTTCTATAAAATGTGGAGATGAAAGGGAGAAAAGAAATAGGAACATCCTCATTGAGTATAAAGAGAGTGACACAAGTGGATCATTTTCTCGCCTCTTGAAAACATCCTCATTGATGGAGTATTTTTTATTGTCTCATGTTTTGGGACATGAGACAATAGATCTTGGGACATGAGACAATAGATCATGAGACAAAAAGATCAATATCGGCTAAGAGACAGATTCACAACAATCACTGCTCTGATGCATATAATTGGAACATGCAATTCTCTAGCCTGCTTAATGTAAGTGATAACAAATAGCATCATACCATTGTTTAAAGATTATTAAGTTGGATGAAAATCAGAAATATCTAAGATTCTTGCAGCTTCAGCGACTAGGTTGAGCTTTTTATTTTTTTTTTTCTCCTCAGCCTCCTTCCATAATTCCCCAAAGGCAATTTTATTGTATTAGCAAATTCTACTAGCTTATTTCACTGGAGTTTATGATTTTAAAGCAATAGCAATCCGAAGCAAATTTGGTGGTATGGAAAACCACAGCAACAAGCTCTTCCTTTTATTCCTTGTTAACAAAACAGGTAGAGGTAGAGATTACATCATCAAAATGGTGGCATGAGGTGAGCCTCTGGAAATCTCCCCTGGAATTTACAACAAATTAATCAGCTATAACTCCATAAAGGAGTTATAAAATGTGGAGGCACACCAGACAGGCAAGACGAAAAGGCTCACTACAGAATTCACCTAAAGGAGGGTGTCATGCAGGAGACCCTGCTTGCTGTGCCATTTGTCGTGCAGGGTGTCAGGCAGGGTATCCTGCCGACTACGCCAAGTGTCATGCAGGACGGCCGGCAGGGTCTCTGGTCCCACTCCCCACATAAGAACGCAGGACATGGTGAGGCCAAAAAGGAACACCCACGGAGCCATAGGTAGGGGAGTCATACCACTATACTCTCACTGGTGGCTGGGTTGGAGACACAGGAACCAGGAGCAACACAATTCTCAACCCTCACTGTGCCGCTTGCAGACTCAGCCACCATCTTCTTGCTAGCTCCCCCTTTTTCTTTTTGCTACTAGCCTAGCCACGGCAGTTATATTCATGGCTAATGGCTCACTGGTTACAGCTGACGGCCAACTAGCCACAGCTGCTGGCCATTTGATCACAGTCGATGGCCATTTACTACCTGAGCCAGCACCTTTCTATGTGAGGCCGAGAGCCTAGAAACTGCTTTTTGGGGCTCTGTCCCCACAGAGGGCAAATTGCAACAGCAGGGGAGGAGGGAAGAGAGAAGTGCAGAGACGGAGATGCGTGTGTGCAAGACGGAGACCTAGCTCAGTGCTCTCAGCTCTCTGCATCACGGAACTGCCTCGGCTGTGGGTAGAGAAGAGCTCGGACTGCTAGGGCTCTGTTTATGGCCCACAGGGCTAAGGGGGAAGCATATAACATGGCTGAACCCTTTGCTCGTGGCAGAGACCTCGGAGCAAAGACTGAGGGAAGAAGGCTGAAACCGGTGGCTTAAGCTCTCACTGCCCAGAGAATGGAAGCCTTAGGCACTGAGGGTAGCTGCCCCCTCCCACCCTCTCAGAGCTCGCCCTGCCCCCACCAGCCTAGTGCTGGGAGTGGAACAGCAGCAGTGTCAGATCAAAAGAACAGAATATTTGCTGTTCTGAGAACTGTGGTCCTCAGACACAGATTCGCAGCCCACCTAGTTCCGGCAGAGGGGAGGGAGCTGTGGAAGCAAGATCTGTTGTGGTGGTGGTCGCCGCCATTGCTCTGGGCCACCTCTCACAATTCACCCTGTCCCTACCCCACCTATCTGGGTGGATCACTGCAGGAGTAAACAGAACTGCTGAAACATACAGGCTCTGAATCTGGTGCAGGAAGAGCTTTGGAACTTCAAAAGCTCTCTGGACCCCCACAGGGAAGCTTCGCCCTATGACCCAGGAGAACTGTTAAAGGAGGAGAAGCCCGCCTTACAGGGAATCCCCCCATTGTGTGAGAAGCTGGAATAGTGCAGAGAAAATATAACACTACAGTGTGAGAGAAAAAAAAGGGCTGCATTCAGAGAGAATATAAAATATTCTACCAACACATACTGGAAAACAAAAGAAAGACCACATCCTATCAACTGGTTGCAGAACCCACTCCTGTAGATGTCTAGGAAGATAAATAATAAGTCTTTAATTGCCATGAATAACCAAGGGAACAAAACAGCTCAGAAAGAAAGTGAAAAGTCTCCAGAAAAATGAACTTAAACATATGGAAATATGTGATTTAAATGACAGAGGATTCAATATTTCAGTTCTGAAAAAACACAAGATGCAAGAAAATACAGAAAGGCAGTTTAATGAATTCAGAAACACAATCAAAGAACAACATGAGCATTTTACCAAAGAAACTGAAATTTAAAAAAAGACACAAATAGAATTTCTGGAGATTAAGAACTCAATAGAAGAAATTATGAATGAAATAGCCAGCTTAGGAAGTAGAGATGGAGGAAAGAATCAGTGACATCGAAGATAGAAACCTGGAAATGACACGGATGGAAGAAGAAAGAGACTTGAGACACAATCTGTGACGGGCCAGCCGCCACAAATCGAACAGTACCCGAATGGGGGAGTGGGAATGAAAAAAGACACTCACACAAATGATGATGCGGCCGGTCTTCAGTGATCCTGAAGCACCGAGTTTACTATTCTTCATCAATTTATACCATCTGTGTACATGCAGCTTAACAATCATGAGTATGCATTATCTCATTAAGAGTAAATTTATGACTTTTACATACAAACTACAAAATCCTTGAAACTTTCCCAAAGTCATTATCTCATGACAAAGCCCACCAATTATCCTGCTAGTCTTCAGTCCTCAGTGTCCGAGAACCGGTCACTCCCACCTCATTCCTCAGCAGCTTGCAAGCACCCTCCAGGTGCAGGCAGAGATAATGCCTTAGAAGCTGAAACAAGTTAATCATAAACTGAGCCAGTCTGCAAGGCTTTAGAATAACAAGAAATCATGGCTCCCCACATCTCCCCCTTTTTTATTTTATTGAAGCAAAATCCATATTACAGGAGATATAAGGTGACGGTGCCTGTCTTAGGCACC